>NC_133365.1:27229224-27529224 GCF_049309525.1 Garra rufa
GTCTGCCAGCCAAATAGTATGACTGGATGGGCACCAAACCTTTAAAAGTAAACAAAAACATGCACAGACAAATCCAAATTACACTCTGCGGCTCATGACGATACATTAATGTCCTAAGACACGAAACGATCGGTTTTTGTGAGAAACTGAACAGTATTTGTATCATTTTTTACCTTTGATACACAGCCACGTCCATCTGTCCTGAGCACAAGTTCAGCATCCGGCTCGTGACATGTGAACGCGCTCTGGCGTAGAATACGCAAAAGCCAGAAGCGATCTGTCGCATGTATACAACACTCATTGTTTACATAGAGCACAGAGATTGTGGGTATAGCGGCTATTCAAAATGGTAATTACTTGCGCTTATCCTGATTGTTCAAACCGATGTAAAGCTAAAAGATTACGTTTGCTTGCGCAAACTCATCCGGGACTTTTCACTGATTTCCCCTTACGGCGTTTGCGCAAACTACGCCAGAGCGCGTTCACATGTCACGATCCGGATGATAAGCTCGTGCTCAGGACAGATGGACGTGGCTGTGTATCAAAGGTAAAAAATGATGTAAATACTGTTCAGTTTCTCGCAAAAAATGATCGTTTCGTGTCTTAGGACATCAATGTATCGTCACGAGTCGCAGGGTGTAATTTGGATTTGTCTGTGCATGTTTTTGTTTACTTTTAAAGGTTTGGTGCCCATCCACGTCCATTATATGGCTGGCAGACTGCACCGGTTTTCGTTAAAAATCTTTGCTTGTGTTTTTCTGAGGAAACAAAGTCACCTACATCTTGGATGCCCTGGGGGTAAGCAGATAAACATCAAATTTTCATTTTTGGGTGAACTATCCCTTTAAGTCAGAATTGGGATATAAACTCGAACTTCTGAGAACACATTTTTTCCCCCTCAAAATTGACTTTATAGCTCACAATTGCGAGTTTATATCTCATAATTCTGCAAAAAGTCAGAATTGTAAGATATAAACTTGCATTTGTGAAAGTAAGAATTATAAGTTTATATCTCATAATTCTGAAAAAAGTCATAATTGTGAAGATATAAACTTGCATTTGCAAGAAACAAGTCAGAATAGTAAGTTTATATTTCATAATTCTGAAAAAAAGTCAGAATTGCAAGTTTATGTCTCATAATTCGGGAAAAAAGTTAGATTTGTGAGTTACTATCTCGTAATTCTGATAAATATTAGAATTCCAAGTTTATATCTCATAATTCTGAAAAAAGTCAGAATTGTGAGATATAAACTTGCATTTGCAATAAAGTCGAATTGTGAATTTATATTTTAATAATTCTGGAAAAAAATCTGAATTGCAAGTTTATATTTGATAATTCTGAAAAATGTCAGAATTGTGAATTTATATTTTAATAATTTTGGAAAAAAAAAATTAGAATTGTAAGATATATAAACTTGAAAAAACTGACTTTATAACTCGCAGTTGCGAGTTTATATCTTACAGTTCTGAGAAAAAAAGTCAGAATTCCAAGGTTGTATCATGCAATTCTGATTTATTTTTTATTCAGTGGCGGAAACAGACTTCCATAGCTAAAAGTATTTACTTTATTTAAAAAAATTTGAAATCTACTGACCCCAAACTTTTGAACAGTAGTTTATTATTTTTAATATTTTAAAACACAGCAGGTTTAACCCTGTTTGAGGGGGGTTTTGTGTCCTAGGGATGTATAAAACCTGATTTAGACCCCTGTTCTAAACCAGGAGCACTTTTTTCTAAAGTGAGACTCATCAAACTGTGTCAAAACAGTGTGCGTGTTTTGGTTGATGTGGCATAAAGGCTTCATTTGATTATTGCTTGGAATAGTTTCATTTTAATTGTACAGTTTAATTGGGGATAAAGTCAAAATATCAAAATGCAACAACCTGATATAATTACACACAATAATTACATCACTTTGTACCAAATACACTAAATCTGTTTTACAGATTGTTTAGTTGTCCTAAATCTTTGAGGAAAGAATTGTACAGTTTCATAAATCTTATTCATGTTCTCAATATAATGTAAATCTCAATCATATTTGTGTGTGTAATTATTCATTAATTCATAATTATTTCATTTGCATGTTGGGGCATATGTTTTACATTTTTGTTTGTGTGTGTGGGTATTAACGCATGTTATGTGTTAATTGTTTTTTTGTGCCTGCAATTCCAGTAGTCACATTTTGCTTGTTAATAAGTTATTGTTTGTTCGTGTGTGTGTGTGTGTGTAGGAGTATAAGCGTAAACAGCTGGAGGAGCAGAGACAGTCAGAAAGACTTCAGAGACAGCTGCAGCAGGAGCATGCATACCTCGTCTCACTGCAGCAGCAGCAGCAACAACAAGACAAGAAACCACAGATGTACCACTACAGCAAGAACCTAGAAAACAACAAACCAGCCTGGGCTCGAGAGGTACACTCGCAACCTGCTGAGGACAGTAGTACTCTGAATTAAACTGTCAAAATATAAACTGTTATGTTTGATTTCTCAGGTTGAGGAGCGCAGTAAACTGAACAGACAGGGCTCTCCCAAAATCTGCACTACAGTTTCTGACACCAATATCCAGTCCCGTTCAGAATCAATCAGCCAATCAGGAGCTGCACAGACCCCACCTATGCAGAGACCTGTGGAACCACAGGGTGGGCAGGGAAAGGTGTGCAACCTGTCATTTTATTCCCTCTGTAAATCAGTAAAATATCAGTTAGGTGAACTCAGTGGTCATATTACCTCTAAAACAGTAATACAGTTATTAGGGCTGTCAATTCAACTACAATTTAGAGTGTTTTTGTTAAATAGTATACAATGGAAAATAGTGAATTGTTAAAAAATAGCACATACAGCAAGTGCAAGAACATGTTTATGTGAATTGCATCTAATGGTGTGTGCACACCAAAAGTGAAGCGAATATTCGTACTCACTCTATATTACTCACAATTACACATTACTCGCGTGAATAAAAACATTGGGTAATGAGGAGTGTCTTCATGCATATCAACAGCAACATTTCTTTCTTCCATTTTTCTCCCGGACATGTCAATAAGTAGGGCCTTATGGAATCTGTTTTATTTTTTCCCAGATTTCATAAAAAAATTAATAAAAATATTTTTTTTTGGATAAAATTTTTTCCATTTTCATTTTTCTAGACTCTGTGTTAGTGGTTAAATTAAAAAAAATGTTAAACAAAATGCATATATAATTAATTTAAATCATAAAAGTTATATAGTTTAACAGCAATGTATTAAAAGTTTAATAAAACTTAAATTTTTAAGGCCCTATGAAATGCGTTTTATTTATTTATTTTCTCCAATTCAGTTCAGATTTTTACCAAATTCTGTTTTCCATTTACTTTCTGGATTCTATTTTAATAGTTTATTAAATCAAAAGAGTTTCTAATTAGTTGATTTTATAAAAACAAAAAATATTATTATTATTATTATTATTAGATTTATTTTTTTTGGTAAATAAATTCTGGTAAATATTTTCTTCTGGTAAATATTCCTTACTAAATATTGTTTAATATTAATTGTATTAGTAATAGTACTACCATTACATTAAGTAATGTTTTTCTGTCACAATTTCTTTAAGGTAAAGCAAATTTGTATTTTAACGGGTTGCTGTGTAGACCTTTACGTTTCTGTTTTCTGTATATTTTATGATGATAGATCCTCTCAAAAGAAGTAAAATGCTCATGAATTGACTCTCAGAGCAGTTCTGGAGATTATGATAATATGATATTCACAGATACTATTCCATTAGGGCTGCACGATATATCGAAAAAATATCGTTATCGCGATAACAGTGTACGCGATATTGGTATCGCAGAGAGCTACGATAAATGACATTTAATTTATGTGCCAAACATTTGTGCGTTGCATGCAAAGGTTGTCCTTATTTGACCAAACAGATGGCCGCTTACTATCTTTATACGCGTCTCCCAAGTAGGTGCTATAATGTTATTGTCTAGACCGGGCCAAATGGTGAACCTGGTCGCTCAGAGCAGAGAATGAAAAATAAATACGGCAGGACTATGAAGGGAGAAAATGACAGCAGCGACGAACTTGTGCCTAAAAAGAAATGTATGTCTGAAATATACATGGCTCAAAATTGCGACTGTTTTGGTCGCATATGCTCCCAAAATTTAATCTGCGCGACCTCAAATTATATTTAGGAGCATCTGTGCCAGTGCAAGAAATTGTTGTGGTGCGACTTAGTTTCATTTCTTTACAAAACTTTCGCTAACCTAACTACTGCACAGACTGCTGTGAGCTGATGCAGGGACAGGTTCGCCGTTCTCTCCAACATTACATAACCATTTAAAATTAATCTTTATATTATTAGCTTTAATGAAGACACTGCGCTCCGCTGAACTAGGAACAGGCCGTTTTTTTTCTCTCTCTCAACCATCCATTGTTCCTCTCAGCGGCCGAGTTCCACTCACACGGGCGTAATTTCCACTGGGGACATGATTTTTTTCATGAAGTCCTGTTTGTGTCCTCCGACTTTCAAAAGGTTTTGATAAAGTAATCTCTTGTATTGTAGAATGCACGCTCAGCGCCACCGAGAGTTTCGAGCGATAGTTAAAACGAAACCAAAAGTAAAACGCGCACCCGCATTCAAAAGCAATTTTAATACCCCGCGTTTAGAGAGCGACTCCCCAATGCCCGCAAATTAGGCTACATAAAATATCTAGGCTGTTATTAGTATGTGGGCTCTATTAAGTTTTGTAGTTGTCTATAACTCTGTATCATGCCTAAAATTCAGTCTCTATTTGCACTTTGAATGTTGAAACAGTAGCCTACTTTGATTATGGCTGCATAATAAAGAACTGTGTCGTTTATTTTTTGTTATTTATACTGTAGATTGTTTAAAAAATTCAGTGGTTGTCTCTAATTTAAATGGCTGTACCTGTAATAGAGAAAATAAACATTTTGTTCATTTACTCATTTTCATTCATTCTTGTCCCTTGCTTAGGGCATAAAATAAATTTATAAAAAGGCTTTCAGAACCAGCCAGGGGAGTTGCTAGACCTAAAGCTCTACTGGGGCACAGGCCCCCATTACTCGTTAATTCAGTTGTTGCATGTAGTTTAATGTCTTTATTTTGGTATTGTCAATGTAAATTATAACTCAAATTTAAGATTTAAATATTTTTATTAGCATATTTTTACTGGGGCACGTGTTTAAAAGATGCTCTTGAGTGTACATGTTACATGTAAATAAAAAGTAATGTCAGAATATCTGTAGAGGTTTTAAGACATTCATAGTGTTTTAAAGTCAAACTTTTTGCAACTTCATTGACTTTTTTTTTTTTTGTAGCCTGAATTACATTTAATTCGGATGACAGATGAATATCTATTACCTGTTTATTTTAGTATGATCATTACATATATAAATGATAAAAAATAGATAATAATAATAATAATCATTTAAAAAAGCATTTCTCTAGGGAAAATGTTATATCGCAAGAAATATCGTTATCGCAATATTCAACACCAGCATCGCATATCGCATATTTTCCCAATATCGTGCAGCCCTATGTTCCATATCGCATTTTGATTTAAGTGTACTGACCTACTGTTGATTTATTCATCCCAAATTTGGCAAATTCTGTGACATTCCGTGTTATACAGTAAATTCCACTAAAATGGCTGGTTTTTGCAATTCCGTCCACGTTTTCCGCAAAAATGTTTCAACTTGCATGGAAGACGTGATTGAGGAGAATATTGCTCATTGCGTCTTTGCATTGAGTTTGTGTCTAATCTACTCACGCAAATAATTAAATTCGCTTTTGGTGTGCACACACTAAATATCTGATTTGGACTAATGAAACTGAAAAGGGCTGCTGTGTACTTTATTTCAGTTAATGTCTTGTGTTTAATGTTATGGAAATACAAAACAACATTGATTTCTGAAGACTTTTTATAAGTGTCCACCCTAGTAATATAATCTCTTTGAATTATGTACACAACCATTCAAAAGCTTGTGGTCAGTAAGATTTGTAATGCTTTTGAAGTGCTTTTTGCTTTTTTATTACTTCAGTCTTCAGTGTCACATGATCCTTCAAAGATCATTCATGCTGATTTGGTGTTCAGTTGACTCTTCCCAATGTCAAAAACAGTCATTCTGCTTAATCTTTTTTCATGGTTCTTTAAATAGAGCATATTTTTATATCATAATACAGTCAATGTATTTACTGTCACTTTTGATAAATTTAATTACCATCCTGGAAAAAATCTTAATTCCTTTTAAAAAAACAATCCCACTGACCCTAAACTTTTGAAAGGATAGTAATCAGCAGGAGGATGCCATCATTTCTGTTCTTCAACTCTGCATGCTCTGGCTAACTCTTAACTTCTCTCTGTTCAATGATTTTCTTTTTTTTCTCTTTCTTTCCTGTGGGGCCCACTTGCTTCCTCTGTAATCCTCCATCAATTTTGGGAACTTCCTCTTCACTTGCATATCCTGCGCTGGATCTTCTACCTTTCTCTGCTGCCCAACCCGGCTGGCCTGTTTCCTTTCTTTGCATGATACAATCCTGTTTCCATTGCTCCACAACTGCTTTACTGATAACCGCTCTCTAAAACACTCTCCAAAACCCCTTTTGTAAAAACATCCTGACTTTCCTCTCAAATAAAATAAATAAAACCCTCGCCCACTTTCTTTTTGGCTTACGTCGACATACTTTCTGTCTCGTGTCCTCTGCTGTTCGTTGGTCTTCTCTCCCATCTGCCATAGTTCCAGATGGCCCACCTGGTGCCGTTAAAACCGTATGCCGCACCTGTCCCTCGCTCTCAGTCTCTTTGTGATCAGCCCACTAAGACCATGTCCGCCTTCCCCACCCAGGATCCCTCTCCCACACCCACACCTCGTCCTCTACACTCCAGAGAACTAGTCCGTCAAAACTCTGACCCCACCTCAGAGACCCCTGCCCCTCAGTCTCGGCCAATGAGAGACGACCGGGGACCCTGGATCCGTCTTCCTGAGATTGAACAACCTCCGAAAGTAAGACAAAATAATGTTTTTCTCTTTGGTACAGGTTTGTAAAACTCATCACGACTGGGCGCTAAAACAGCATGTGCAAATAAAAACAATGTAATCAGTGGGTGGATATTTATGTCATCAAATGATTATTAATATTGCAATCATCAATGTACAGTTTTTCCCATAATTCCTCACCCTCTCTCTCTTTCTTAGATTCCTCAGAGAACAGCCTCCATAGCCACTGCACTGAACACAAATCTCTCCTCCGGCATCAGACACCCAGTTCGAGCAAGGTAACGTACATACACATGCTTCCAGCTGTGACACAAATCATATGACTGCACTGACTCCTGCACTGTGTGCTCTTTCTGTGTCAGTAATCCTGATCTGAGTCGCAATGAGCGCTGGGAAAGAGGAGATAGCATGAGCATCATGTCCAACCTGCCACAGACTGGCTCTCTAGAGAGGCACCGCATACTCAGTGAGTGTTGTGTAGGTCAGGTTTTGCCAACACTGTGGCGTCACATCTCCCCACAAGGGTAGTACAACCTGAAATGACCTATGTTGTGGGGATGACAGCTTAATAACCACACTAAAAAATGTCTTAGTCAGTTCTTCCAGGACTGATTTTGCAATCATGGAATTTAAAATGAACTTTCCTAAAACTTAACATTCTGTCAAAAATGATTCACCCGTTCATCTTCGGTACACAAATTAAGATGGAATTTTAGATGAAATCTGAAAGCAACTGACAAATTTAAGGCCTAGAACATCAGTGGTTCAACCTTCATTTTATGAAGCTATGAAAATAGTTTTTGTGCGCAAAGAAGGCAAAAATATTCAACAACCTTCAATCTCAGTCATAAAAGTACCACGCACTGCACCTTTTTTACAAGCAGAGGAATACACACGTGTCATGGTACTGTCATGAACGTGAGAAGAAATTGTTGAAAAAAGTCACTATTTTTGTTTTCTTTCTGCACAGAAAGTAATCTCGTAGCTTTATATAATTATGGTTGAACCACTGATGGACTATTATAACAGTGTCCTTATCACCTTTGTAACGATCGGCCTTATCGGTAGATGTTACAGTGATTTAAAAGGGGTAAGATTATGCTGTTTGAGATAAAATAAGTGTTTTAAAAAGATGAGACAACGACAAAAAGTAAACTGAATAAATAAGTGTATTTACACAAAGCACCAGGAACTAAAACAGCACAATAAAACCAGAATAACTTAGGCTGTTAAAAGCACAGAGTCCTTTGGTTCCATACCATAAAACAGTCCTTAAGAAATCCAGCGTGTTGAAAGTTCAAAGTAAAAGTGTCCACCAGTGTATATACAGTCCATAGAAGTGTGATCCAATAAAAGTGATGCTGGAATGGCAAGTCCTTAAAAAGAAACTCCTCAATCCAACAATTGTGGTCAATGACCCAGATTGTTTGCCATGCTGCCTTTATACTGTTTAGTTCCTGATTCCTGTCATGTGACTGATCACATGACAGGCAGACCCAGACTCATTTAAAGACATACACACATTAAAATGTTTAAGAGGAATAAAATGGCTAAGACAACATGAAAACCTATTAAAACTCAAATATACATAAAATCATAATATATCGAGCAGGTTAAAACATGTGTCCTGTGTGACAGTGTCACACCTTTCTGGGTCATGAACTTGTCAGTTATGTTGCTGTCCATGCAGGGTCAGAAAGCTCTCAAAAATATATTAATTTGTGTTCCAAAGATAAAGAAAGGACTTATGGGTTTGGCATGACATGAAGATGAGTAATTAATGACAGAATTTTAATTTTTAGGTGAACCATCACTTTTACCTCAGAGTAGGACAATTAGTATTAGCTAATCAAAATCCATAATTCAGAGCCAAAACTCATAAATAAATACATGTTCCATCCTGCAGCACAGCAGAATTATGAGTAATTCTATGGTTGTGTCGCCATTGCCTTGAGCCTGGAGTACCAGGAGCACAGTTTCAGTAATTATGTACAAAAATATTTACAGGTAATTGTATATGAAATCCTGTTGGGACTGCTTAATGAACGTTGAAAATACAGAAAAAACTTGCATGAGTGTTAGCGAATAGAAAACATCATTAACATTAATAGCTAAATCTGACAAAACCCTCTTTGGGGACACCTGGGGACATTTAAAATTCAATAACAATGATTCAAAATAAAATAAGTAGGAAAAGGTTATTTGTTTCTTTTTTTGGTATCTGTGGTTCCATGAGGAACCTTTAAAGGATTGTTGCACTTCCAGAATTAAACATTCCTGATAAATTACTCACCCTCATGTCATCTAAGATGTTCATGACTTTCTTTCTTCAGTTGAAAAGAAATTCAGGTTGTTGAAGAAAACATTCCAGGATTTTTCTCCATATAGTGGACTTCATTAGTGATCAGGTTACAGATCCAAATTGCAGTTTCAATGCAGCTGCAAAGGGCCATACACAATCCCAGCTGAGGAATAAGGGTCTTATCTAGCAAAACATTCAGTCATTTACTAAAAAAAAATTAAATGTATATACTTTTTAACCACAAATGCTTGTCTTGCACTAGCTTGACTTCACACATTACATAGTCATGTTGGAAAGATCACGCGTGACGTAGGTGGAAGAACCGACCCAGTGTTTACAAAGAGAACGTGCAAAGAAAGTCAAACACCTTTTAGAAAAAAAAGGTTAAACAACAACGTTGGACGATTTTGAAGTTGTAGGAGAAAATGAGATGGAGTTTTTCATCCTTCCCTACCGTTTTGAACCGAAGTATACTGACGAAGAACTAACCGTGCATGACCTTTCCAACGTGATAACGTAATGCATGAAGTCGCAGATGCACATCACAGAGCTAGTGCAAGACAAGCATTTGTGGTTAATAAGTATATACATTTTCATTTTATTTAGAAAATGACCCATCATTTTGCTAGATAAGACCCATATTCCTAGCTGGGATCATGTAGAGCCTTTTGAAACTGCACTGAAACTACAATTTGGACCTTCAACCCGTTGGCTCACCATTGAAGTCCTCTATATGGTGAAAAATTCTGGAATGTTTTCCTCAAAAACCTTTCTTTCTTCAGCCCAAAAGAAATTAAGACATGAACATCATCTAAGATGATGACGTGGGGGTGTGTAATTTATCAGGACATTTTTATTCTGGAAGTGAACTTATCTTTTAACATCCATGGAAACTTCCCATTGCACAAAAGGTTATTTATAGTGGTAAAACATTCTTTAGATTATTGAAATGTTCATCAAACTTAGAAAATAATGGTTCTTTTAAGAAATATTGATGCAAGGTTTTTTGAAGAACCCAAAATGGTTGTTCTATGGTAAAAAATCCTCTTTTGAAACCTTTACAATTGGTGCAAACAAACTGTACGCTCTTAAAAATGAAGTGTATAATGTAGTTTGCGGGCTTATTTCAGGCTCATCCAAGATGGATTCCTCCCCCACCCTTTCTCATGACGGTCGACACAAACCAGGGGAATCCCGAACCTCATCCAGACCCAGCAGACCAGCGGTGAGATACAGACACGCACGCACACTTACATAAACATAAGAGTAGCATGTAAAAAAAACACACTCATGCACATAGAGTCCCAAATCATTTGCCCGTGTCTTGTATAGAATGAACACACTCAACCCTCCTCTAAACACTAACCTCTGTTCCTTACATTTTCCTCTCCTCCCTTTATCCTTTCATCCCTCTCTCCTCTCATCAATCTCTTTTCCTCCCTCTTCCTGCCCTCAGAGCTATAAGAGAGCAATAGGAGAGGTCAGTGCCCGTATCTGTGTATATCAGCATGATGTCGGCGTGTGTTCTTGCATGATTACATCTTCTCGTGATGATGAGGCTAAATGTCAAATAAATGTTGAGTTTTCTCATTACATGTTGAAAATAAGGAATCCTGAAAATGTAATTCTGGGGAATCAATGCATAAATCACATGATTTAAAGTATAAAATTATCAAAGCTGTCAATCGAATTAATTACAGGATGTGATATGTTGATGAAATAATCAAGTGAATCAACATTATATATTACCGTTCAGAATTTTGGATACTTTTGTCATGCAAAGATGCATTAAGTTAATCAAAAGTGTCAGTAAAGCCTTGTCTAACTATTTTCAATTTCTACAGTGATAATAAGAAGTGTTTTTTTATCAGTAAATCAGTATATTTGAATTATTTCTGAAGGACCATGTGACACTAAAGACTGGAACAGCTTTGTCTTCACATGAGTAATGTTTTAAATATTTAAAAAAATCGAAAAAAATAATTTGTTGTGATAATTTTTTGCAAAATGACTGTTTTTACTGTATTATTGCAGATAAATTAAAGGAGAAGTTCACTTTCACAGCAAAAATTAACAGATAATTTACTCACCCCTTTGTCATCCAAGATGTTCATGTCTTTTTTTCTTCAGTCGTAAAGAAATAGTTTTTTGAGTACAACATTTCAGGAATTATTTCCAAATAGTGGACTTCAATGGTGCCCCCAAGTTTGAACTTCCAAAATGCAGTTTAAATGCAGCTTCAAATGGCTCTTAACAATCCCAGCCGGTCTTATCTAGCAAAACGATCGCTCATTTATGAAACAAATTGACAATTTATATACTTTTTAACTTCAAATGCTCGTCTTGTCTCGTTTCTGCGATGCACATGCGTAGTCTGTGTAATCTGGGTCAATACAGTTAGAGTTGGTCGAAAAACTCCCATCTCATTTTCTTCTTCAATGTCAAAATCGCCCTACGTCGCTGTTTAACCTTTTTTTGTAAATCTTCTTTGTGCGTTCACTTTGTAAACACTGGGTCTGTACTTTTGCAGTGATGTAGATGGGAGTTTTTCAACATACCCTAACTGTATTTACCTGGAAAAAACAGAGTTCACGCAGACCTAGACAAGATGAGTGTTTGAGGTTAAAAAGTATATAAATTGTCAATTCGTTTCATAAATGAGCGATCGATTTGCTAGATAAGACCCTTCTTCCTTAGCTGGGATTGTTAAGAGCCATTTGAAGCTGCATTTAAACTGCATTTTGGAAGTTCAAACTTAGGGGCACCATAGAAGTCCACTATATGGAGATAATTCCTGAAATGTTGTCCTCAAGAAACATAATTTCTTATTGACTAAAGAAAGAAAGACATGAACATATTGGATGACAAGAGGGTGAGTAAATTATCTGTACATTTTTGTTCTGGAAGTGAACTTCTTCTTTAAACTTAGAACATGAGAGACCAAAACTGTAGTGTATATTTTGTAAGAAATGCACCTCAACGAAGATGATGCAGATGAGTCCAAACCTAAATAATTTTTCTTCTTCTGTGGAACACTAAATAGGACGTTTTGGGGAGAAAAATGTTTATCCATACAATCAGTCACTGAGGACTTGTTGAAATGGCCCCTATTGACTTTCATTGCATGGACAAAAAACAGTTGAAACATTCTCTAAAATATCTTCTATTGTTTTTACCAAAGAAAGAAAGGATGTCAGAATATTCATTTTTGGGTGAACTATGCTTTGAAAAGCCATTCACACAGAATTCCCTTGCATCTTAGACCATTGTATAGCGTCTCGCGTCTCTCCTCAGAAGTCTTTGTCCTGTTGATTTCAACTGAACACTAGTCCACAACCATCAGCATATGTAGTGGGAAAGCCCAACACTCATGGTCTTTGTGTGACCACATTTACCCTCCCCAACCAAGATCCCATGCCCACACCACACCCTTTAAACTCCAGATAGCTTTTGAAAGACAGAGTGCATGATCAAAACCTTATTGTCTGATTAAATCTGGAGAGGTCCAGTGTTAATGTAATGATGACTACAGATAAGTGGCATGTGATAAAGTGTTTCTCACTTGCTTTTTTTTTTTTTTTTTTCCTCATGTGAATGTGTCAGGACCATGGTCTATACTCTAAGGAGCGGGCAGAGGAGCAGCCGAGGCCCCCGGTCAAGGCTAATGACTACTCCTCTTCCTCAGAAAGCAGTGAGAGCAGTGAAGAGAGTGAGAGTGGAGAGGGAGCAGAAGAGGAAAGCCCTACTGACCGGTATGAGACTGTGATGTGTATATATATTTCACTGTTGTTGTTTTTTTTTTTGTTTCATTTTTTGCTTTTTTGTGTTTATCAGCCCACGTGATGCAGATTCAGACTCTGTAAACACTATGGTGGTCCATGAGGAGGAGGAAGGTGAAGGAGGAGACGAAGAACGTGCAGGAGGATATGGAGACCAAACCATGCTTGTACAGAGGGTAGGATGTTTGTTAGTGTTTACTGTTTGTTTTGTCTACACTAGGACAGCTAAATATCTTTATAATGTAATGTGTATTGAATTTTTTTTTTACGTTTTCTCCAAGGGTTATGTTTAGAGGATAGAAAATATATTTTAGATTATATATATTTTTAAATCTCTGTTGCTGATATTTTAGGGTGGCTGGTGTGTAAACATGTAATTTAATTTAAAGATAAATTAAAAGTAAACCATGAAAAATAACAGTATTTACTCAAACAATTTGAAGTATTAGATCACAAATAACTATTTTGAAATCCCAAACTTCTGAGCGGCAGTGTATAAATGCATAAACACACAAAAGTTTGTGATCATTAAATTTTTTTAAAGGTGTCTTTTCTGCTCATCAAGGCTGCTTTTATTTGATTAAAAATACAGAAAAATAATATAATATTGTGAGAAATTATTGCAATTTAAAATAGTGGTTTTCTATTTTAATATACTTTAAAATAAAATGTATTCCTTTAATGCAAAGCTGAATATTTAGCATCATTACTCCAGTCTTCAGTGTCACATGATTCTTCAGAAATCATTCTAATATCCTGATTTATTATTGATGTTGGAAACATTTGTGCTGCTTAATAGAAATCTTTTGTAATAATACACACTACCCTTCAAAGTTTGGGGTAAGTAAATGTTTTCTTTCTTTCTTTGAACAAAATTAATACTTTTATTCAGCAAGGATGTGTTAAATTGATAAGAAGTGATAGAAAAGACTTGTATTCTTAGAAAAGATTTCTATTTTGAATAAATGCTGTTTTTGAACTTCATCAAAGATGGATGAAAAAATTATAAATCAGCATATCAGAATGATTTCTGAAGGATTATGTGACACTGAAGACTGGAGTAATGGCTAAAGAAAGTTCAGCAGGGCATCACAGAAACAAATAATTTAAAGTATATTAAAATAGAAAACTCTTATTTTAAATTGCAATAATATTTCATCATATTTTATATATATATATATATATATATATATATATATATATATATATATATATATATATATATATATCTTGATTATGTTGTATAATCGTGTTCATGTTATTTTAACTAATTGACATGGAAAATCATGGCAAAAAACATTGCACAATAGCTCTGTATTATCAGTATTAATTATTGTCATCTGAATAAAAATGTACAATATGTTTCAGGGTTTGTGCTCGGTAAGATTTAAATATGAAAATTTATTTTGTCAAAATGTCTCTAATGCTCTCCAAGGTTGCATTTATTAAGTTCAGTGACAGTAATATTATTTATTTAAAATATTACTACAATTTTAGGGGGGAAAAAATCGTATTTCAAAATGTATTTTATTTATGACAAAGCTGAATTTTCAGCGGTCATTCCTCCAGTCTTAAGAGTCACATGATTCTTCAGAAATCATTCAGTATGCTGATTTGCTGCTCAAGAAACATCCTTTTATTATTATCAATGTTGAAATCAGTTGTGCTGTTTATTATTTTTGTGAAAGCCGTCGTACTATTTTTTTCCTATTATTATAATAATGAAAGAAAAGTTCAAATAAGCAGCTTTGATTTGAAATTTGATTAATTTCCTATTAATCACTACCTACAGTTTGAGGGTTTTCATCAGTAGTGTCTTTAGGATGCTTAAAAAAATCTTGAGTCTTTGTGTGAATGCGTGAAACCAAAATAATGAATTCACTGCTTATGATAGACCGTTTGTGAAAATGAGTGGAACATGAATAATACCAGTAGCAATATGTGTTTGTTTTTGTGTGTTTGTTTCTGGCAGACTCCAGAGAAGCGTAGTCATAATGGATACACCAACCTGCCTGATGTGGTTCAGCCGTCCCACTCTCCCACAGACTCTGCCTCCCACTCTTCCCCTGGGAAAGACTCTGCCTATGATGTGAGCTCTCAGCCCACCTAACTTTGAAAGCTTCATTTTCTCCACCATACATTATTTCATCATATTGTCTTTCTTTGTTTATTCAAGTCATTAACAAATGTATTGCACCATGTGTGTAGTTGATTGGTTAACTCAGATCATGCAATCAATTTTAGTATCAGTCCAGGGGATTGGTGAAGGCCTCTGGAAAGTCCTCTTTTACTACCTTTGTGGACCTTGGAATGTACCAACCATCAGGGGGCACAGGCGATAACATGTCTGTTGGAGGTATGGTATTAAATTGTCTGACAGTTACTAGGTATTTGTTTAGCATACAAATACATTAAATGGTTTATAGTCTTTTACTCTAACCAAGACTACATTTATTTAATCAATTATATATTAAAAACAGTAATATTTTGAAATAATATTACAATTTAAAATAACTGCTTTTGATTTTACTGTTTTAAAATTTAATTTACTGCTGTGATGGCAAAGCCGAATGTTCATCAGCCATTACTCCAGTCTTCAGCATCACATGATGCTTCAGAAATCATTCTAATATGGTCATGTTTTTTTAATAAACAAAGTACACTTAATAAGTGTACTTGAGAAACAAGCCAAACATTTTTTTTTTTTTTGCAGTGATCTGTGATCATTGATTTATTATTGTAAAGGTACTGCTGATAAGTGACTCAGTCACTCACTGCTGTGTTTCTCTGTTTTTTGCTTTGTGGGTGTTGTAGGTCTGGGCTCTCGTTTTGAGCAGCTGAAGCTGGAGGTGAGGAAAGGCTCCATGGTCAATGTGAATCCCACCAACACTCGTCCAGTTAGTGACACTCCTGAAATCCGAAAATACAAGAAGAGATTCAACTCTGAGATCCTCTGTGCTGCTCTCTGGGGTAAGAGCTGAACAAGAGCAGGCTGTGTAGGTGTGAGTGTATGAGCTTGCCCATGTTAGTGATACTAGCTACATTTTTCATGACGGTATCTCAGATGACTTTTCTAACAATTGGTGGTGTCGTGTGACAAAACACGTCAGATTATATAGTAGATGAGTAGATGAGTTCAGTGCCACCTTAAGGCATCACAGGTGTATATGACTTTCTTCTTTTAGTCGAATTCAATTGGAATTATTGTAAAAAAAAAAAAAAAAATCCTGCCTTTTCCAAGCTTTATAATGGCAGTGGGCCGGTGTTTCTGTTTAACGATCCAAAAGAAGTCCAATAATGTGCAACCATCCATAATAAAAAGTGCTCTACAGAGCTCCAGGGGGTGAATAAAGGCCTCCTGTACCGAATCGATGTGTTTTTGTAAAAAAAAAAGAAATATTCATGTTTAAAATGTAATAATTACTTTTCTCTAGCTTGCGCTAACTGTCGTATGCAGAAGCCGTTCCAGGCGGATGACGTAGGAGCTATATCTGTTGCATATTCGCAGATGAGAAGTGACAAACAAGGAAGCACAGAGCAGAGAGCAAAACAAAATAATGGTCACAAATTGAAGTAAAAAAAAAAAGGATTTATAAAGAAAAATGTTGGAGGATTTCGATATATGCTAAAGTAAAAACTTTGCTCCTGTAAACAAACGTTGGTTTTCACGAGATCAGCCACGCATGTGCTACGCATACGTATACGCATACTTGAGGGTGAGTAAATAATGGGCTAATTTTCTTTTTTTGGGTGAACTAACCCTTTAAGCTAACACACAAAGCAGAAACATGACTAACTTAGCCCATCAAGAGCACTTCCCTAAAATTTTCAAGTAGCATTGGGCCATTTTGGGTAATTTTAGCTCATTTGTTTCTGTGAGTGGTGCAATTTGATAAAAAAAATATATATATTCCTTTAAGCCATCCAAAATCTTATATCACAATATGAGAAAGTTTATTTTACGGTAATGCTATATATCACAATATAGTTATTTTTGCTTTAAATAAGGTCTCTGTTATATAAAACCAAAGAAATTTCATAATCTTGTCATCAATGTCAATATCACAAAAGAAATTATACTAACCTAAATGTAAAAAAAAAAAAGCCTCAAGCTTACTGAAGACAAGTGAATAGTCAGCGAATAAATAAAAAACTAATTACAAGCAAAAGTTACAAAAGTTATTTAGTCAAGAGCAGTAAGAGATTTTCTTTCTTCTGTTGTTTGTTGATTAACATGAATGACAGACAGCAGAGTATTAGACAGCTGTCACTTTAAGAGCTGCCCAGGTCCATTATACTGTTACACGTGTTTTCTTTCTCAACTGTTTGCTTTCACTTAAGACCTAAATTACTATGTTGCGAGAATACTAGCAGAGATGGACATTTTGATATATACAAGTGTGTATTTAATCGTTTAAGGCCTAAAAAAGTGGCAAAAAATTTCGGCCAAATAACCATTCAGTACTCCCGTGCTCTATGAACACTGTCTTCATATGCACTTGGATCTCTGACAGTGCTCAGAACATAGCGAAGCAAGTTATGTTTTGCTGTTGATTGTGTTTTAATTGCTTACAATCACTTGTTTTTAACCTGCAATGGTTAAAACGCACGCAAACGATACATTTTCGTGCCTACATAGCCCAGAAACGTCATATGAGCGTGTAACAGCGATAGAGACGAAAGTCCAAAATCTCTCCTGGCTGACAATTTTCTACTGGTTAATTGCCCACCCCTACATCAAGCATTTTACATGTTATTTTGGTTATTATATGAAATGTGTGAAATTTGGCGCACTGATAAGTAGGGCTGGGCGGTATACCTTTTCATACCGAATACCGGTGTTTTTTTTTTTAATGATATTCATTTTTCATATACCCCAATACCGGTGAGTGTATGCGTACAAAGCGCTGGGAACAAGTATGTTGACGCAAACAGAAACCGCAGCTTGCATGTGCTTGTCTGAAGCAACACATCTGCGGTGTGAACGTATTTCAGTATATCTGAGAAAGACCCAGGGTTAGCGATTTGCAAAACTTGTAATGCCGAAATTTCAAGAGGGGGTGTGTCTGCAGTGATGAGAGCAGAGATCGGCGCATTGCGTGCAGACAGATGTAGCTTTCAGTGAGAGAAAAACAATGGCTTTACGTTATATGTATTTTTATTAATATTTATGTTTTAAACCATGGAGGTGAGCCAATGGATATCACACTTGCAACGTGGAAACTGATCAATATGTTAAAGTGAAAGTAAAAACTGACTTTCAGCATCTGATGTGCATTCTTTCAGACAATGAGAGACGATTATACTTCATATGCTGATATTAATTAAGTCCCTTAATATTTTTCTTGTGCCTCGAACATGGTGGGAAAAAAAAATAAAAGAAACGTATTTTGTGTAAGGGTTGTTTTTGAAAGTCTTAAATAAAGCTCTTAATTTTCATTGATGACTGCAGTGTTATTAGGGGGTTATGAAAGTCATAATTATGATTTCAGGTGGTCTTAAATGTGGGGACTGAAAGGCAAGAATTGCGATGAAACTTCAAAAGGCTATCCATTGAATAAATATGAGCGCTGCACGTTTCAAAATCATTTGTTGCGCTGCTTTGTGTACTACCATTCTGAAAGCGCCTCCTGCTGGAAGAGAAAAGCGTAGACTTGTAAATGTGAACTCATGGATCCACAAGATAATGTGTTATAAAAATTTAAACAATTTAAACAAAGGCAGTAAAATATATGTATATGCTATTTAAGTAATATAATACTTGATTGATAATAATTGTTTAAATGGATATAGTTGATTTATTCTTTGAAACTTTAATATTAATTTATGCAATTGCAATGCCTTGATTCTAGTAAGATTTAGTACACAGTCATAGCCATAAATGCAATGGTACTAATAATTGGCATAATTCTTTCGGTTTTCGGTTTCGGCCAAGAATTTTCATTTCGGTGCATCACTACATCAAATGTAAATGTGGTCAGGCTAAAGTTGTAGCCGCAGGAGGCAACACAAACAATTTGCTTCACCACCTCCGCCACAAACATGTCCTGGAATATGAAGAATGCACAATAAAGTGTTGTGTATTTTGACTGCAAGTCATGAATTCTGATTTCTTCACCTCATTACAATTATGAGTGCCACTGTCACTTCTTTGTGAACAGCAGCATTTTGTGAGACCAATCAAACCCGGGTTAATGCTAGTCCGGTCAGTCTAAGCCAATATACTGCAGTAATTGTTCTCTTATTTATTAGGAAATGTGGTTAACACCTAGTCATGCATGGGGAAAAAAATACCGTCATATACCGTGATACCGTATAATTTTGAAAAATACCGTGATATAAATTTTTGGTCATACCGCCCAGCTCTACTGATAAGAGCAGGTCTCAATGTCACTGGTTTTAATTTTAGTCTCTCAAACTGTCTAGTACCACAGCGCATCAACTGTTCAAAATCTTTTTTTTTTTTTTTTTTTTTTTTTTTGCACATTTTAGCTAAACAAGTTTGAGCAAGTGTCCTAGAAACAAAACCTTTTCCTCTGATTCACTGGGCCATACCAGTGCAGCAAGTGATTTCCCTTTAGAATTTTCTCCTTTTCAAACTCGTCTTGCTGTCATCAGCTTGTCACTTGGCAGTCAAGTTATTTAAAGCATTTGGCACCATATGAATTGAGACAGGATGTGTGGCTTTATCTGTGCTACGCTTTGATGTACTGTGCACTGACATGAACTTTCTATTGTCATTGCCTTAATTCCCTGAACGTTCAAGACTAGTTTGGTGGCAGTGCCACCCTCTGGTCAAAGTGCATAAAATATGAGCAAAAAGCATTGTAGATGTAGAATAACGTGATGTAAGGCCATGTTTTGTAGCTCTGAACTGTTTCCAAGTTTCACCATACAGCTTTTTGCCATTTTAAACAGTGTAAGTTTTTTTTTTTCTTTTTTTTCTGCTACTCCTACAGAGAAGCCTGGAGCTTGACAAACTTTATTTTCAGAATAGCTTCCCTAACACTGTGTTTATGTTAAATTGTGAGGCTGTTTGTGTGTGTTATAACAGTGTTTGTTCTGTCAGGTGTGAATCTGCTGGTGGGGACAGAAAACGGTCTGAAGCTGCTGGATCGAAGCGGCCAGGGAAAAGTTTATCCACTGATCAACTCGCGCAGGTTTCAGCAGATGGATGTTTTGGAGGGACTGAACCTCCTCATCACTATATCAGGTTACACACTGGCCTGTTCATCACTTTACACATACACATATTTGTCTACTCATCACATCAGGACATATGGATGCATGCAAGTACATCTTCATTTTCAGGCTCTTCATGTTTTGTATCTCTCTCTCAGGCAAGAAGAATAAGGTGCGTGTGTATTATCTGGCCTGGCTGAGGAATAAAATCCTCCATAATGACCCAGAGGTGGAAAAGAAACAGGGCTGGACCACTGTAGGAGAAATGGAGGGCTGTGTGCACTACAAAGTTGGTAAGTGTGCTTAATTATGCGCAAAGAAAAGGCCACAAGAAAAGTGGTGAAAGTATGTGCTACAGAAGACCAATTACTTTGACTTTTGCCTCTAATTGTTAATGTACTTCATGTCCTATATCGCCTTTGCTGTGAAAGATTTTGTTTATTTTCCCAGTGAAATATGAAAGGATTAAGTTTCTGGTTATCGCTCTGAAGAATGCGGTGGAGGTTTACGCCTGGGCTCCCAAACCTTACCACAAATTCATGGCCTTCAAGGTAGAGACATGAGTTGGATTGTTTTATTTATTATGTACACAGTTCACATGGGGTTTACTGGGTATTGGGTCAGTATGTTTTTTTGAAGAAATTAATACTTTTGTTCAGAAAGGATGCATTAAATGAAGTGTGACAGTAAAAATATTTAAAATGTTAAAAAGAGTTCTATTTTAGATAAATGCTGTTTTAACTTTCTATTCATCAAAAAATTCTGAAAAAATGTTAAGCAGCACAGCTGTTTTATTTATTTATTTTTTTACATTGATAAAAAGAAATGTTTCTTGAGCAATAATTCAGCATTTTAGAATGATTTCTAAAAAAGTGTGTGATACTGGAGTAATTGCTGAAGCATTTCATTTAAGTTTTGCCATCACAGGAATATGTTACATTTCAAAATACACTATCAGTCAAAATTTTTTGAACGGTAAGACTTTTTATGTTTTTTAGTCTCTTTTGCTCACCAAACCTGCATTTATTTGATTCGAAAATACAGCAAAAGCAGATGCTAAAAATTCAGCTTTGAAGTCACAGGAATAAATTACATTTTAATATATATTTAAATAGAAAACAGTTATTTTAAATAGTGAAACTATTTCAAAATTGTACTGTTTTTGCTGTACTTTGGATCAAATTAATGCAGGCTTGGTGAGCAGAAGATACTTCTTAAAAAAAAAAAAAAAAAAATACTGTTCAAAAACTTTTGACTGGTAGTGTAGTGTTAGTAATAAATCGTTATACTCTTATGTTGTAAGTTCTAGGAAGTAAACAAATACTAAATTATCTGAGAGAAGTATGCTTCTTTACATCACTTCTGTGCTATAGTTTCATGTTGTTTTGTTTTTGCATGTCTCAGTCATTTGGAGACCTGCCACATAGGCCTCTATTGGTTGACCTCACTGTAGAAGAGGGTCAAAGGTTAAAGGTCATCTATGGGTCAAGTGCTGGCTTCCATGCCATTGATGTTGACTCTGGAAACAACTATGACATCTACATTCCTGTACATGTGAGTTCTGCTGTCATGTAAAAAAAAAAAATTCACAAGAATACACTAAATCACATGGGGGTGATCAGTAATTTGTGGGTTAATTGGAAAATGAAGAGAAAAGTTTTATGGTCCCTTCAAAAAGATAGATCTTCTTTGACCTCTTTTTCTCTCTTTCACTCCCTCTTGCTCTCTGCACATCTGTCTGTCACTGTAGATCCAGTCACAGGTGACTCCTCACGCCATCGTATTCCTGCCCAATTCAGATGGGATGGAGATGCTGTTGTGTTATGAGGATGAGGGTGTTTACGTCAACACGTACGGACGCATCATTAAAGATGTGGTGCTGCAGTGGGGAGAAATGCCTACATCTGTGGGTCAGTACACAGCCAGGTGTTACCCAGGAGAGGATTGTGTTGTTGCAGAAGATGTTTTTGTTGCAGATGTGTCATAGAGACCGTTTTAATGAAGTGAATGATAAAATATTTTTGTGTCTTTGTGTTTGTGTTTTGTGTGTAGCCCACATTTGTTCTAATCAGATTATGGGCTGGGGAGAGAAAGCCATTGAGATCCGTTCTGTTGAGACGGGACATCTGGATGGAGTCTTCATGCACAAGAGAGCTCAGAGGCTTAAGTTCCTGTGTGAAAGAAACGACAAGGTGATACATTTTCACACATATATACATGGCACTTTACACAAATGGGGCCCCTTTTCTTTTTCAAAAGAAAAGTAGATACTAGAGTGGATACTTTTTGCAATTCTGCTGACAAAATATTGGACTTAATACAGTTTAAACTGTATTTAAATGTGTATTTTAAAAAAAGGTAACATGATCAAGTGGATGAGCTTGATAAACACTACAGTTTACATTACAATTACGTTTACATTTATTCATCTTGCAAATGCTTTTATCCAAAGCGACTTCAGTTGCATTCAAAGAGCACATGTATATATTTTATCAGTACATTCATTCCCTGGAAATTTTAACCTGTGACCTTTGGTAACTAGTGCCACGCTCTAGTATTTGAGCTAAAGGAAAGAAAGATTGAGAAAATGGAATGTGATTCTCCTGTATAGAACAAATTATGTTACTTAAAGGGATAGCTCACCAAAAAATAAAAGTTCTGTCATTAATTACTTAGCTTCATGTCGTTCCAAACCCATAAGATATTCATTCATCTTTGGATGAATTAAGATATTCTTGATGAAACTCACATGTTCAAAGTCCAAAAATGTAGTAAGAACATTGATAAAATGTGACATTAGTGGTTTAACTGAAATTTTACTGAAAGTTACAAGAATACTTTTTGTGTGCAAAGAAAAGGAAAAAAAAACATAACCAAAAATATAACCAAACAAAAATGAACCAGTGTTAATTTTGACAGCATATTTTGATTTAGTCTTAGTCATAGTCTTCTGACTAAAATGGCATTTCATTTTAGTCATGTTTTAGTCATCTGAATTGTTTTAGTTTGTCTAATTTTAGTCGACTAAATATCATAAGATTTTAGTCAACTAGATTTAATAGGCTAAAATCAAGTGGGTTTGGTTACAGTGTAATGCATTTATTAAGCATTTCTCTACAATTTCCAAACTCATTATATTGGTTTGATATTAAAGTTTTATCATGAAAGACAGATTTAACTGCTGTGACACTCAGCATGCCTTTATATTAAAATCAAATGAAATCACTTCTCATAAAGAAACCAAAACATGGTCTTCTTTTCAATGAAATACCAATGGTTATATAGGCTAACTATGCATTCTTTATCGTTCAAATGTAAGCATCTAACCTCCTAACCATGTAGCAGATCATCCCTCCCTAACATTTTCATCTCACTTTTATTCGTTGATGAAAAGTTAATAGATTTTTGTTATAGTTTTTGTCATTCAAAATGAGTTTTATTTCGTTGTCTCATTTCATTGACAAATAATTTTTCATCATAATTTTCATCAACAACATTTTTTCACTGACGAAAATGAGACAATAACGAAACAAAAACTCGTTTTGAGTGCAAAAACTATGACTAAAATCTAAACTAATAAAAACAAGACGAAAATGTTAGGTATGGGCCGATTTAGGAAGAGAAGAGAAGTTTTCTCAGTGCCTCTCACACAGCGCACAAGTAAGTTACTCTTTGCCTCTCATTAATAGAGAAATACACAAAAAAATATTCAGTTTTGTTAAGTATTCACGTAAACAAAGGGACAACAGTAATATTTATTAGTCTGTAGCATGTTCTTGTTTCTTTAAGATAAGTGGTTTAATTTAATTTTAATATAAAGACATGTTGCGTGTCACAGCAGTTAAATCTGTGTCTATCATGATAAAACCTTAATTTCAAACCTACATTTTGTAAAGTTTGGTAATTTTAGAGAAATGTTTAATAAATGTTTTACTCTGTAACTAAGCCCATGTAGATTTAGTCGACTAAAACTAAAAACAATTCAGATTACTAAAATATGACTAAAACGAAATGGCATTTTAGTCAAAAGACTATGACTAAAACAAAATCAAAATTTGCTGTCAAAATGAACACTGCTATGCAGGGTGAAAAAATAGATTTCATCAAAAATATCTTAATTTGTGTTCAGAAGATGAACAAAGGCCGTATGGATTTGAAATGACAATTGTTAACAGAATTTGAATTTTTGGGTGAACTATGGCTTGAAAGGGTGTCACAATTTTAAGCAATGTTAGATTTTTTGTAATAAAGCGAAATAATACACTAATAAGGTTAGAATGGGGTAAATGTTACATTTTGGTCTTAAGTAAAAAATAATCAAAAGTATTTTAGAAATTATATTTACTATCAATTCAACAGAATTACACAGAAAAATGATCTCATCCATTTTACCTGTAATCATGTACTTTAGGGTTGGGCGATGTCGACCAATTTGGCATCTTACGATGTCTAAAGTGAAACATCGCGATGGGGGGGGGGGGGGTGAGGGATTTTTGTTGTTAAATAATTGATTCATAACAAATTAATTAATTAATCGTTTCCACCAGTGCTTAATTTGAGCCGGATTTTTAAAGATCCGGCATTAACAAGTGTATTAGATCGTGATAGTGTGTGCATGCATACGAGACTGGTTTATGTAGATGTATTTGGAGGATGTGTGTTGATCCTTAACATATTTTCGACCAGTCAGCTTTTTTAAGTTCAAAATCGCTCTCATTGATTGCTTACTGCTTAACCCACTCTCTCTAATGAGCAGCGGAATGTTTAGAGAGAAAGTGTAATATCGGAAATAACACCAAGTCAAGCGAAATATAATTATGTATTAACATTATAAACACTATAAACATAGCTATAAGTTAGTTACCCTGACTTCAAAACGAATCATTTAAATGTAACGGTATTCAGAACAGAACAGGAATGAAACAAAATATATAAAGTTAAGAAACCAAAACAAAGCGAAACTAAAAATACCAGGCGTTGGGCTCACGTACCTCTGTAATTCGACACAAATCCAAGTGTTTCCATATTCCCAGTGTATTTGAATGATAAACTGTTATTTATAATGTATACTAGGCTTTGTATTGTACGTTCGTATTTCGATGGAAAAAATATATTCTCTTGCTTTTTGTTCCAAGCTCTGTTCGTTATGGTAAAACCATGAAAAAGGCATATTTGGTGTAGTTTATTTAATCTAATTTAATTAAAATTATTTTGATTTTTTTTTCTGCTGTTTTTGTATGCCTCGTTTATTAATGTAAACAAACTAGTTCGCGTAATTCGTTTGGAGTTCACTGTAATTTGTATTTGGCAATATAGTGTGATTAAGTGTGTGTTTTTTGCGATGGCATTGCCTATCGACCCAACCCTAATGTACTTATATGTTTGTTGTTTTTTCTTTTAGGTGTTTTTTGCATCAGTGCGCTCTGGTGGCAGCAGTCAAGTCTACTTTATGACCCTCAACAGAAACTGCATTATGAACTGGTGAAAGAGCTGCCACATGAACATAGATTCTGCTGTGTGCACACTTACAAACACTGAAGAGATAGTCCTCACACCACAACATCCACATACACTTTCACACTGTAAATACAGACAAACACAGACACTCCTGCACAAACTTACAGATAGAGCCCACACACAGTTATTTACTTCACATCTTCCTGAAGACACTCCTTCACCATTCTCCTGTGATCTCTGAGCCAACTGTACAAGGCGTGCGTGTGTCTGCCGTGAGCGCGCTGCTGACCTCCGACAGAGCAATGTTGTGTTCATCCGATTCCACATGGGTTAGCTTTCAGCTCACTGGGGGCCAACATTCCTCACCGCTAATATTTCTGACCTTTTTAGGACCAGACAAAAAGACTAATTGTACATTATTCTACTAGAAATATGTGTAAACTAGGAGAATTGTGACGCGGCGCGCGTGTTTGAGAGACTTCATAAGCTACTTCGAGCAGCAGAAACAACTTGAAACTGCAGTGGTGCGAGGTGGTACTGCAACATCTGTAATTTTCCATTTCCACTGTATAGTGTAGTAGTCGTTCGTTCTTGGTCGCATTCAGAGTTTCAGATAAAAGTGATATGTTTTCTTTCAAGTAGAAGTTTAGAAACTGATTTAAAAATATGAGTTTTAACCTATTCCGAGACGGCTTCCCTTCCGAGCGAGGGAAGGTTTTTCGCTTTCTTGATGTATAAACAATAATAATCTGACGCCTGTGTCACCAAACTGTTTGTTCGATGGAAACGGTGGTGGGCGCTTACCGAGCAGAATCCAGCTTTTCCACTAGTCAGCTGGTGAGACCAAGTCACCCACAATAGAGCAACAGTCTCTGGTTTCGCTTTTCAAAGCACTTTTTTTTCCTTTCTATGTGGGAAGTATCATCATATCTACTACAGTTTGATATTCTCTGTACGTAAACGTATTTGGTATTACTCCTACTTTTATTATCTGCTGTTCTATAGCTGTTCTATTGCAATACGTGCTGTGTGCTCGTTCTTGTTCGAAGTTTTACAAGGAAGTTTCTCTGATTTTTAGACAGGAAGATAGAGTTGCTCCGGATGTGATTGAAATGCTTTTTTGGCAGCATAAACGTATAGTTCAGTTGTCAAAATGTAAATTGTACATAGCAGCCATGATCGTATTTAGACATGATTTTTTTTAGGAGTTCAATCACTACTGCTTTCATAACAGAGTCATGTGTTTGTGCTGTCAAAATTGCTTGATTGCTTATGGAAGGTGTAGTTTTTTCATCAGGGAAGTGTGCATTTGATCAGACTTTTTCGTTGATTATTTAGACCCCACTATTTTTTAGCAACACAGACGTCATGTTTTAGACAAAGACAAAGGGTGGATTGGAGCAAGAATATTCTTTTGTGCAAACGTGTGATTGTGTATGAGTGAGTACAAGTGGGAAATATTAATCAGTAACATACAGTAGGATCAGTATAAAGCAATAGTTTAAGGATTATTGACGGGTTTGTGCCTGGTGTTACTGTCTCCAGCTCTGCAATACTAGACCAGAGATTTTGTTCTCAAGCTTTTCCCTCATTTCCACGCAGATGATCTAGATTTGCAACAGTATTCACCTAAAAACAACACCTTAACAATCTAGTATTTTCTCTTTCCCTATTTAATGAATGCTGCTTTTACAAAATGTTTGTGAACACTAATCACAGAACAGAATATTTAACGCACTTTGTCCCTAACACTATAGCACTGATTTGTACAGTAGCTTGTGGCGGTACAATCATCCTCGGTTACCTAATAGCCCCTCCCACTGGACATATTGGCTGCTGTCGCACAGTCTAGACGAGCACTAAACACAGATGACACACTCAGTAAGTCATTATTAAAATATGGCGGCGCAACACTTCAGACAAATAATAGTTGCGTTAGTCGGTACCGTGCCATTATGACAGATTTTGCTTCGTTTGTGCCCCTCATCCTTCCTTTCTATCTCTTGCTATAGAACTTAAGCATTTTCTTGCTTAGTAAATCAAACTGCCATGTTTACTGAAATAACAGTGCCTTGGATTGGGGTTGGGTGCAGTTGCTTGATTGTGTGCATGTGTGTGTGGGAGAGCGTCGAGCATGTGATCGTTTTAATAAGAACCGAAGTTCAGGGAAGAGAACAGTCCAGTGCGCAGTTTAGGGGTCTCGTGCCAACAAAGTGCACTTAAACTGACAATAGCCAGAGCACCAAGACAGGCTCCCCTCACTCTGTTTTAGCACAAAAGCCATGCCATAAAGAGTCCAGTCCTCCGGTTTGAAGGCAGTGCAGTGTTTAGATGTTTATTTACCACCACGTTACAGTCCCAACGCCCTACGGTTACAAGACGAGCTCTTTGTTCTGGAGTGCGTGATGCTTGTAGCTCGTATATCAGTGGCTCTATCATTTTGCCAAACAGGGAAAGCCTCTGGTTTTCATGCCGGAGGTTCACAAAAGGTTCGGGTTGTCATGGTGAGGAGCTGCTCGCATGCGTGTGATGTAACAGTCCCTAGCATTCCCAAGAGCTCTTGGAATTTGGTGAGATTTTGCCTTTATGCTTTAATGTGTATAACAGAATTTATGTTTTTATAGCAGAATTATGACAAAATTAAAGAGAGAGGAAATATGCTTTATAAATTAGATAAAGAGTTTATATTAAGATTACCATGGCTTGTCAGAATGATGAAAATGGAGGAAAAATATATAACCCCTGAATTCCTTTTTTTTACCTAGATGTGAATTTATATATATAAAAAACAAAAAAACAAATTAACCTTATGAATAGTTCTGAATAAATGAATGCATTGATATAGAGCTTTTTTCTGGCTTAAAAATAATCATTTGAGCACAAAGCTTCTCCCCGTTGAGCTGTACATACGGCTGTACGTTCGGTTAGACTCGTCTCTCTCCCCTCTTTTTCCCAGCGAGTGTTATAAAAGCGAGCGTGTGGGTGTGCGACTGTGCATGTGTGAATAGGAGAGCTATTTTTGATCCGCGTGTGTGCTGTTCATTATTCCCTCAGAGGAAAGAGAGCGGGGGGAGAAAAGACGAGACCAGTCGACAGCGTTCGAGGACCGGTATGGTCAAACATACATACATCATCACTGGAGTCGTGTTTGTAAATGCCACTGATGACCAATTGAACATTTTAGTCTTTCTATAGCAGCTGACCACAGGTCAGGGGTTGTTTTGAAGGTACACACGTTGTTGGCTTTATTTTGGACGTTATTGAATGTAATCAGTTTGTTTTATTCTGGTGTATTAAACTGATATGTTGGATTGAAGGCTTGTATTAGTTTTCATGGTTTAGGTGCACATGTGAAGATGATATTTTACACTCCATCCCCCAGATTTGAACAAATGTTTATCATGACTCTTTTATATCCAACGAGATAACCAGTCGGTCTTTAAAAAGCTAGACTAGGTCACGTGTAGCGGTCTTGGAGAGATGCGGAGCTGTCTGGTTTTCGTTTTAAGGCCTTTACTGCTGTGTTTGAGGTATTTATCTACTCTACATGCTATTAGCACTATGCTAACAAGTGGCATTTCTCTTGTCGTTCTCTAGTAATAAAGTTAATCCCTTAGCTGATTTTTTTGTAAGTATTTACTACTCCAAAGAAAAAAAACGTTCATGATTTGTAGTTCTTTTATGTTGTGCTTTTGGTTCAATCACATAGCAGTAGCCAGGAGAGGTTAAAAAAAGGTTGTTTTTGGAGGTCTTGATAAAGTTGATCCTCTGTGATGGGTTGATTATCATTCTTTTCATTTACTTTTTAAAAGTTTTTATGTTTCAAAAAAAAGTAGATGTTTCAGACATATTTTTAGTGTTTCTGTTTAGGAGAGGGAATGCTTCAGATGATTTTAAGTCTTAAAGGTTGAATGCATTCACAAGTCTGTAATGTCTCAATACAGCATTATTTGAAAATTAAAAATAACTTGATCTCTGTTAAAATGGTGGAACTCTTTATTCCTTCAAGCTTGTTTTATTAGATCATCTTATTAGCTCATGCTCATATACTTTTATGCCATGTTAGATAATTGTCAATTAGAGGAAATCAAGTATTTACCATAAACACACTATTAATGAATACTGTTTCCTGCGACTAAAACAGGAACCATAAAAAGTGGTTCTCAACAAGTTCCTAAATGGGTTGTAGTAGATATCAGAGAACAAAATTTTTTAAATGTTTTTCGATGTTAAAGGATTAGTTCACTTCCAGAATGAAAAATTTACTCACCTGCATGTCATCCACAATGTTCTTGAGTCGAAAAGAAAGGTTTTTGAGGAAAACATTCCAGATTTTTCCCCATATAGTGCACTCAGGGTTCGCACAAGGTGCTTAAAGTGCTTGAAGTACTTGAATTTGACTTTTTGAAATTTAAGGTCTAGAAAACCCTTGAAAATAGCAATATTCCTGAAGAGGTACTTGAAAAGTGCTTTAAGACAAACTATCTATAAAATAGCCGTTTAATTTTTTTCAATTAGCACATATCTTTTAATGCAAAATAAAAGAAATAATACTTTTTCTCTTATTTCAGTTAATGTCATAAAACCAGCAAGCTAAGTCAGTAGTAGTACTGACGTAAACATGGCTGAATGCGCGAAAAGAGCATCAGATGAACCAAATCAATTGAGTCATTAACGCTGGGTCCGCTCCGATTGATTCAAACTCATGACTTCATTAATTTTAAGCGATTCACTAGCAAAATAATCCGTTTTAGATCGGGACTTCGGAACGGGTTCGCAAATCATTTAACTTAGAGTGTGTTTACACTTGTCATGTTTGGTTCGATTAAAACAAACTCTGGTGCGATTACTTAGGTTCATTTCAGTAAATGTGAATGCTGCCATCCGAACCCTGGTGTGCACCAAACAAGTGGACCGAGGCTGCTAAAAAGAACTCTGGTGCGGTTCGAATTTAATATGAATGCAACAAGGACCAAATAATTCTAAACGAACCAAAAACAGGAAGTAATGACAAGATGTGACGCTATGCGACATGATTTCACGAAGGGAACAAGCGGTGTATCCAAAATAGGATGAGCAGAGGGCAAACGTGAAGCAACAATGAGGTAAAGTGCCTTTTTTGAGCTCTTTGTGAGTTTGTCACTATACGCCACTCAACCCAACCAATCAGATTATAATCATATCACTCTGCCTTTAGGTTCGCTGTCAAAAATGTCGGTGTGAACACTAAGTGGACCAGGACCAAATGTATCATTTTCCTTTTTGGTACGGACCAAATGAACCAAATGAAATGAACTACAAGTGTGAACACACCCTTAGATTGGGACTTCAAATTTCATATCGCAAATCATTTGATTAAAAATGTAACTTTGGTGTGAGTTTGCAAATCATTTGATTCAGTTCGGGACATCAGAGCGCGTATGGCGGATCATTTGTTTCCAATCCAGATTTGCGGAGTGGTTTTAACAGTAGAAAACATCAAGTGATTAAGGCAGTACAAAAAGAAAGTATACATGACTACATATCCCTTAAGAAAATTAACTGGGGTTTTACTATAGTAAAAGTGTAGAATACTCTGTAATGCTTTAGTAGTAATACTTTGCATGTGCTTCACTTTGTTTGCCATTGTTTTATTAGTATATTTTTATTTATCTATTTATCTTTTTTAGAATTTGAAAAAGAAGACATTGTTTGATAAGTGAGATCTCCGGTTTAAGTCAGTCCTTAAAAGAGTAGTGGTTGATTTCATTTTACAGTATCTGTCCGAACCCTGTGGACTTCAGTGGGAGCCAATGGGTTGAAGGTCCAAATTGCAGTTTCAGTGCAGCTTCAAAGGGCTCTACATGATCCCAGCCAAGAAATAAGTGTCCTATCTAGCAAACTGATCCGCCATTTTCTAAAAAAACAAAAACACAAATTGTGTACTTTTTAACTACGAATGCTCACCTTCATGCATTACGTAGTCATGTTGAAAAGGTCACTCGTGGCGGAGCTGCATTAAAACTGCAATTTGGTCCTCCATTCCGTTGGCTCCCATTTAAGTCCACTATATGCAGAAAAATCCTGGGATTAAATTAAATAGAGCAAAACCGCTAACATTTAATTTGAATGACAACCGTTGCGGAGTCAGAAGCACCTCTCCCGCATTGGCCTCTGCACTTCAGACGCATATGCTCGCGGGTGCGAACTGGAATCACTATCTAGGCTGCATTCAAGCCTTCGAGGCATTTTGAGGACACAACATCATCAAGTAAGTAACTTTAACGAATGTTACAGTATCCACTGTAGTTGTCCGCTAGTAAAAACATAGTTTTATCAGTCATTATCCGTGTATCCCCGTTATATCGCGTTTACTACAGTTAAGTGCAGGTGAGCTAGTGGACGGATCATGAGCTCTGTCTGGTGTGAGTGAGTGGAGGCGGGGCTAATTTGCATATTCATAGATCCGCGTATAGTAAATGAGGCTGGGGGGTAGAGTTACATTCAAGCTGTTTTAAGACATGAGAGAATTATTTTCACAATAATTGTTTTTAAATATGTAATTTTGACAAAGATTAGTTTTAAGGGATCAATTTTTTTTTTTACTACAGGGGGACTTTAATGTGAAAAGCTGTTTTTTTTTTTTTTTTTTGGCTCTGTTTATCATATTCAAGTGTGATAGTTATCACACTTATGTTGTTTATGCTTTTTTACACCACTGTCAGAATAATAATTTTGCTTGTTCAGTGTTAAGTCTGGGTCCTTAATCAGTTGAAAACCACTTTTATGAACTGAGTAATTTCAAATAATAAATATTTACACCCTTTGAGCAACCTGTGGTCACATATTTAGTGACACGGCAGATTTTTATTAATTTTCAGTTTTCTTTATTCTTCTTAGGGTGCAGCACACAGGAAAACATGAATAAAAGCTTTTAAAAAATGTAAAATCTAAACAAAAAAGAAAGACAAAAACATCATATATTTACTGGTATACTGGAATATGCCGGCATACGCATCTATAAAAACATGGACTACATGAAGTGTGATCTGTTTCATCTACGACAATTCTTGGTGGGTAACTGTCTCAGGTCTTCCATCATTTCAACTCTACATGCTCATGGAAACATCAGTACTTTAGGCTTATTTCTGAGTATAGAAGACAGAATGGAAGTCGAAACAAAAATGAATGCTCTTCACCACTAGAGCATACAATTCAGTCTCAAAATGAAGCATGTCAAAAAAAAAAAGCGTGTCAAATAAATGTTTTGGATTGTGCGCTCAAATTAGACAACGCACATTCCTTCAAATGTACTTAGTGAAGGTACCATGTAGGTCCAGCAAACCTTAAGTAAGGGAAAAAGTAATTGTGTGTGTCAGTGTAAACATTCCTGTTTCAAACTTGTGGTTCAAACTACCTATAGTGTGACTATATGTATAGAATGATGTGGCACTGAAAAGATTTGGTGTAAACGTATAACTAATTATATATATTATGTACAGTTTTTTTTGTCAGGCATGTGTGTCTGTGTAGGCAAGTGTACATCATATGTACAGTAAAGTACATACATTGGGTATGATGAGTGAATAATGTGTACAATATGTGAGGTGTGTGTGTGGTCAGTTCCAGATCTTCAGGAAGCTGTCCCAGGAACCTGTAGACACGGCCATGCCATCATCTGTGACCCCAAGACAGCTCACACGATTGTCATGGCCAGCCAGCACTCCTGTAAGAGACAATAAGTGTGAACATATAGTTTGTATTGAGCCAGTAAAAAAACTGTATTTTAGTGGGTTAGTTCACCCAAAAATTACTCGCCGTTATGTCGCTCCAAACCCGTAAGACCTTTGTTCATCTTTGGAACACAAATTAAGATATTTTTTTGATGAAATCCAATGCAACTACTACAAGACTGACTCAGAAGAGAAGAAATTGTTGAATAAAGTTGTTATTGTTTTTTTCTTTGCACACAAAAAGTATTTTTGTAGCTTCATAAGATTAAGGATGAACCACTGACGTCACATGGACTATTTTAACAATGTCCTTACTAACTTTCTAGGCTTTGAACATTTCATTTGCGTTGCTGTCTATGCAGGATCAGAAAGCGCTCAGATTTCATCAAAGATATCTTAATTTGTGTTTGAAGATGAATGAAGGTCTTACAGGTTTGGAACAACATGAGGGTGAGTAATGACAGAATTTAAATTTTTATGAAACTATCCCTTTAATAACTTTCAAATGAAAGCCATGTTAAAAATGAAGTGTTCACCTGCTCGGTCTCCCTTCATGGCGTCCCAGATGTTGCAGTTAAAGTCATCATAGCCGGCGAGCAGCAGACGGCCGGAGCGGGAGAAGGCCACAGAGGTAATGCCACAGATGATATTATCATGAGAGTATAAACACAGCTCCTGATCCGCACGCAGGTCAAACAGCCTGCAGGTGGCGTCATCGGAACCGGTTGCAAACGCGCTGCCGCTTGGGAAGAACTGAGCGATGGAGGAGAAAATAAGTGAAATGTAAAGGTGACCTACTTTGATTCTGGGATATCAGTAATGTGTATTTGTTTAAGCCGTGTGTTTACTCACACAGACAGCGTTGATGTCTGACTCGTGCCCGGTGAATGTCTGTCTGCACATGCTATCTCTGATGTCCCAGAGTTTAATGGAGGCGTCACAGGCCCCAGAGATGAAGGTCCGCGAGTCTGGAGCCAACGACAGACTCATCACATCTCCACTGTGACCTGAGAACAGCGTAGTCTGCTGACCAGTCTCAATGTCCCACAGAGCGCTGGAAAAAAATGTGAATGAAAGGTTAACACGTACAACCCGAACAGACATTATTGAACTATATAAGTGTAAATTCAGAGAATCTGTAACTGAAAGTAATTGGTGTGTTTGATTACAGTGATTCTCAACTGGTGTAATCATGGACCACAGGGGGAAAACAATAATAAAACACAAATAACCATTTAATCATGTAAAAGAAACAGGCTTGTCAACTTTTAAAAGAGGGAGAAATGCTTCCCATATCTTTTTCTCTTGATGTTTTGGTGTAAATTCATCTATATCTTAGTCAAAGCTAGCTATGCTAACATAGACATTTTGTGTGATATGTCTTCATCCTCAAAAACCATGATACTATGACATAAATGTGATATGACAGAAAATATGACATAAATGTGATTAGTTCTGATTTTATGTTTTTGAATACTGATTTCTATGGAAGCTCGTTTCTGCCTCTGAATAAAAAATGAAGGCAAGTGTGACATTTTTTATACTACAAGTGAGAAATAAAGTCAGAATTGCAAGATGTAAACTCGCAATCATGAGTTATAAAGTCAGAATTTTATCTCAGAATTGCGAGAAATAAACTGAAAAAATCTTATCACAATTGCGAGTATCTATCTCGTTTTATAAAGTCAGTATTTTGAGATATACACTTGCAATTCTGAGAGAAAAGTCAGTTGTGAGATATATCTTACAGTTCTGACTTTATTTCTCAGAATTGTGACTTTATTTCTCAGAATTTCAAGTTTATATCACAATTCTGACTTCATTTCTCAAAAATTCTGAATTGTGAGTTTGTATCACGCAATTCTAAAAAAAGTCAAAATTACGAGATGTAACGTTCCAGGATTTTTCTCCATATAGTGAACTTAAATTGGGATCAGCGGGTTAAAAGTCCAAATTGCAGTTTCAATGCAGCTTTAAAGGGCTCTACACAATCCTAGCTGAGGAATAAGGGTCCTATATAGTGAAACGATCAGCCATTTTTTTTTAATTTATATACTTTTTAACCATAAATGCTCATCTTGCACTAGCTCGACTTCACTCATTACGTAGTCACATTGGAACATTGGAATTGTGAGATATGAACTCAAAAAAGTCACAATTGTGAGATATATCTTGCAGTTCTGACTTTATTTCTCAGAATTGCAAGTTTATATCACACAATTTTGACTTATTTCTCAGAACTGCAAGTTTATCTAACAATTCTGAGAAAATAAAAAATCTGAATTGTAATTTTCAGTTCGCAATTGCAAGAAAAAATTGTGACATAGAAAGTCGCAATTACCTTTTTTTATTTTTTATACAGTGGCGGAAACAGGCTTTCATATATTTTAGAGTTTAATATTAAAGATTATAATTATTAATATATCAATAGTTTATTAATATTATTAATATAATAATAAAATGATAATAATAAAATGAATATAATAATGTTCGATTTTAGGGGTATTTGTGTTCACATTTGTACAAAATACAACTGTACTATATTAAGGCACCACAAATTTTGGTCCTGAAGCAAAACCAGTTAAGAACCACTGGAGTTTGTCACATTATCTTTCTTCTTTTTTTTTCTAGTGTAGTATAGTGTGTTGTTGTTGAACACACCAAGTTGTGTCTCCTGAACTGGTGATAATTTGATTGTCATCTATGAAACGGCAACAGGAAAGGTAACCTAGAAAATGAACAGACAGGAAGTCAACATGTCACACCCTGAAACTGCATGACGGTAAAAACGTCTTAACTGCTTCTTCTCTGATTTTCTTTTCTTCCAGACATACTGTATATTTGATTGCTGCCAACAAACGTATACAACCTGTTCTATGAATCGATCAAAAATATTTATATTTCGTTGTATGGCAGTCATTAATGTTTATGACACTGCTTTACTCTCTGTACATGAAGGTGTGTATGCGAGTGTTATCAGACCTGTGTGTCCAGGCAGCTCTCGGCTGACTCTAACATTGCCCTCTCTAGTCTTTAAGCTGTATATGGAGCAAATGTTGTCCAGTCCACCACAGGCCACAAAGTTTCCAGATGGCGCATACGCACAGGTCATTACCCATGATGACCGCAACGGGATGGCATGAATCTGAAGTTTATAATATTGAACATTGAACAAATATTAAAACAGGCTGTTGAAAATCTGATAATGACAGGAAAAACACACATGCTGATAATATTCACAAGATAATATGTGACCCTTGACCACAAAATCAGTCAGAAGTAGCGTATGTTTGTAGCAATAGCCAACAATACATTGTATTGGTCAAAATTATCGATTTTGATTTTATGCCAAAAATCATTAGGATGTTAAGTAAAGATCATGTTCCATGAAGATATTTTGTAAATTTCCTACCAGAAATATACTTAAAACTTAATTATGCAATGCTAAGAACTTAATTTAGACAACTTTAAAGGCAATTTTTTTACACCCTTTAGATTCCAGATTTTTAAATAGTTGTATCTCGGCCAAATATTGTCATATCCTAACAAACCATACATCAATGGAAAACTTTCAGATGATGTATAAATCAAAAAGTTGAAATCCTTTTAAAAGTATGATAAGGGTGAATATTAAAAAAATAAAATCACCTTTCGCATTAGTGCTCAGAGCAACAGGTTTCAGGTGCTCTCTCCCATTTCCTTCAGTGTGTTTCCCAGCAGTCCGTTTGGAGTCCTCTCACGCACTTTAACATGTATAAACTCAAAAATTCCGAGCCAAACTCTTCCACTAATTTGTTGAGAAAGTATTTTTCTGTGTGGCAGAGCGTGTGTTCCCTCTGTCAAAAAGTTACCCTTATAAATTGGTTTTGTGGTCCGGGGTCACATATATAACTGACCTTTTGCCAGTGTTAGTTATGATCTGTATTTCTAAATAATCTGTTATTTTACCTAATAACTTCTCAATAAACCTACTAAAGGGACAACCAACCTGGTATTGGTTTACATGATGGTGATAGTTCATGAAAAGCTCAACTTAAAAGCTTTTGATTGCTAGTTCAGAACTACAGTACTATCATGGGCTTTATGTGTAACAATATAATGGAGCTACAGACCTTGTTTGTAGTGTAGCTGTCCCAGATGATGAGTTTTCCATCCTGTGAGGCACTAACGAGAAGCCTGAGGATAAGATAAGAAAGCGGACATATATTATTATAGAGATAAAAGAGAGGGAAATGGCTGGTGGTCTTGCTGAAAGTTTATGCTACACACCTATTTACTTCACACAGGTCATTTTAATTTCTAAACTGAAGATACAGCTTTCAACTGCACACACTTCATTTCTGTCTTCCAACTTAATTCAGATAGTTGACAAGAAAAATAATTGAATCACTATGTAGCTTGTATGTTATTTGCTTGTGGGTTTATATGATTTCACATTACTTCTGCTCTCTAGGCAGAGTATGTAACCGGTGTAGGCTACTAGCAAGGGGGGCATAAAATGGCAATTTTTACCAGGAAAGTGATGGGGGTTTTTTTGTTTTGTTTTTTTGCTTGGGTCATCTATTTAGCCGGTGTTTTCATTTATTTACATACCAGCACCTTTAATTTGAACTGGTTGCTGGGCTGTGGTGCTCTGTTGTCCACATTGACAGTCAAGCCAAATACAACCAAATAAAATAATTGCTGTGCTTTTTGGATTAACAATTAGCCTGCTAAGCAAAAATTTGTTAATGTATTCTATATGGATACCATGCTACTCCAATAGCTTTAGATAAATTATACAGTGCTTAGTGAAAGGATTAGTTCAAATCAGAATTAAAATTTCCTGATAATTTACTCACCCCCATGTCATCCAAGATATTCATGTCTTTCTTTCTTCAGTCGAAAAGAAATTAAGATTTTTGAGAAAAACATTCCAGGATTTTTGTCCATATAGTGGACTTTAATGGGAGCCAATGAGATGATGGTCCAAATTGCAGTTTCAATGCAGCTTCAAAGGGCTCTACACGATCCCAGCCGAGGAATAAGGGTCTTATGTAGCAAAATGATCAAACATTTTCCAAACAAAAACTAAAATTTATTGCGCTAGCTTGACTTCATCCATTACGTAGTCACATTAGAAAGATCACATGATGTAGGCGGAAATACCGACCCAGTGTTTATAAAGCGAACATTTAAAGAAAGTCAAACGATTTTGAAGGAGGAGAAAATTAGCTGGGATCGTGTAGAGCCCTTTGAAGCTACAGTGAACCTGCAATTTGGACCTTCAACCTGCTGATCCCCATTAAAGTCCACTATATAGAGAAAAATCCTGTAATGTTTTCCTTAAAAACCTTAATTTGTTTTCGACTGAAGAAAGAAAGACATGAACATCTTAGATGACATTGGGTGAGTAAATTATCAGAAAATTTTAATTCAGGAGTGAACTAATCCTTTAATATCATAATAAAATGTTGAATTTTATTCTATGGTAAAATGAATATGTAGTATTTTAAATTCAAAAGCGATGTTAAATTGTCAGATGCAAAATGCGGATGAGTGAAGTATAATTTCGGCTTTATAGTTATAACTGTGAAGATTTTGCTAGCGCAATACACTTTGGAGTATAAAACAGCTCACAAAAATCATCTTTCAAGATATTAATTTCCATTGTGACAGTAGTGCAGCCGTAGATGTTTGGCCAACAACAATTAGTTAACATGTGGGTCAGTGTGTCGTGTTGTTCATTGTCTTCTGTGTCGTCAACAGGTGCAAAACCAAAGCCAAGACACCAACCACTGAGTCATGCTCATCTGCTACTTTTAACTTGTTTTGTTCTCTTTGATGCCAGGTGTGAGCAGTGAATTGTTTGAAGGTTGCCAATAGAATTACCTGGAGTCTGAGCCCCAGTGCATGGCGTAGATTTTAGCCAAATGCCCACGCAGTGTGCGCCTCGTCCTCATCTGTATCCTCCCCACTGGATCCAGGCCTGCTGTTATCTACCACACACATAAATACCACATTAATGAAAACCCACAGACCTCTGGAGATCACATCATCCCGCTTCTATGTGTAATTACGTCTCACCTGAGTGAGTGTGGAGTCTCCACATGCTTTCCTGGCATCCTGAGGGACAGAAGACAATGTCAGGTAAATCATTCTACTGCCACCATTTGTAGGTGGGATATGACGATGTATCTTAAGTAATCAGGATATCAATTTATTAATTTCTCACCCACATGTCATTCCAAACCCATAAGACCTTCGTTTTGTGTCGGAACACAAATTAAGATATTTTTGATGAAATCCGAGAGTTTTCTGACCCTGCATAGACAGCAACGCAACTACTGTGTTCAAGGCCCTGAATGCATGGCAGAAACTGACACAGAGGTGAAGAAATTTTGAATGAAGCAGTATTTTTTGTTTTCCTTGTGCACAAATAGTATTCTCGTAGCTTCATAACATTACGGTTTAACCAATGATTTCACATGGACTATTTTACAGATGTTCTTACTATCTTTCTTGGTCTTGAATGTGTCAGTTGCGTTGCTGTCTATGCAGGGTCAGAAAACTCGCGGATTTCATAAAAAATATCTTAATTTTTGTTCTGAAGATTAACATAGGTCTTACAGGTGAGTAATTAATTACAGAATTTTCATTCTGGGTGAACTATCCTTTTAAGTCTTAAATTAAACTTCATATTAGCGTATTTATCAGTGACATGACAAATATTAATTTTGTTTATTTCTAAATGTGACCCTGGACCACAAAACTGGTCTTAAGTAGCATGGGTATATTTGTAGCAATAGTTAAAACACATTGTATGGGTCAAAATTATAGATTTTTTTATGCCAAAATTCATTAGGATATTAAGTAAAGATCATGTTCCATTAAGATAATTTGTGCACTTCGTACCGTAAATATATAAAAACTTGATTTTTTTATTAGTGATATGCATTGCTAAGAACTTAATTTGAACAACTTTAAAGGCATTTTTAATTTTTATTTTTTTTGCACCCTCAGATTCCAGATTTTTAAATAGTTTAATCTCGATCAAATACTGTTCTATCCTAACAAACCATACATCAATGGAAAACTTTTTTATTCAGCTTTTGTATAAATGTATATGCATAAATTGGCCCTTGTCTGGTTGACCCTTATGACTGGTTTTGTGGTCCGGGGTCACATATGTAAGGGATAATGTCAAGCCAAATGGCAACATAAACTCTGACATAGGGATCAGGACCCCAATACACTTTATTTTTAGCAGTATCAGTATTAGGACTCACTCTGATCTGATTGCGCAGTTGCTCAGCCTCCTGTCGAAGCTGCTCGAGCTCACTCATCTTGAAATGACCTTTAACCTTTACCCTCTGACCTCTCTCACCCCCTCAGACACCTGTAGATTAAAACATGATGTATGAATAGCGTTAGTGGCCGTAGTGTTGTGGTTTGACAAGCTGACAAGTAAAATAATAAAAATATTAATATTGATAAGATTCATAATCTTTGGTTATGTGTTTTTTTTTTGTAATAAAATGTATAAAATAATTTCATAGTGCAGATGTGCTGCAGGGTTTCAGATTAATATTACATCATAATCTTTAATCTGGTATAATCTGGCTAACAACCTTTAATATAATAGGATTAATATTCTGAGAGCCATTCTAAACACATAAACAAGATCAGGAATCAGGATTATCATTTATGGTAAATAAAGGTGTGTTTACCAGATTTAAAATTGACATTTTTAACCATTCAGTTGTTCTTAACTACTTTCTATGTTGCTTGCTTTGGCAATACCAAATGTACTATTGATCATGTCAATATAGTTATTTGAATTGAATTGAAATGAGATAAAGAATAGGTTGCCTGACCTGAAACCATACATGAGGTTACACATTCAAATTGGCATGCAAAAACACACAGGATTTTTGCATGTGTTTTTTACAAAGTCAAATATATCACAAATCATCCACCAATCCCATAGTCTTTCGGACCTTATGAACAGTTCTGCTTTGCATGTTTCCAGTTATAACCCACAGATCTCTGTATGGCTATTGTATCTATGCTGATGGGAGCCGTGAGACACGGATGCAAAAAATATTGTTATTACCCCCTTACCACACATACTTATTAGAGAGCCTTAACTCCCCAGCAGGAAGAAAAAAAAGTTAAGCAATGTATAAGAATCAATCTGTGAGGAAACTCCACACAAAGAGCATAAAAGCTACACACACCCACTTGAGAACTTACATCACAACCCATCACAGAGAAAGAAGCAGCGATGATGTATAATCTCATTTTACCCACAAAACCTTTCCCTCAGATAAATGGCTTAGATCTGAGGAATCTTGGCTAATCTAGATGACTGAAACTCCTTTTGCACCTTTTAAGGTCTTCAAGCATGTTGGGAAAAGAGCAGCTGAGGGGTTAGTTTTCCTCTGGTCCATACTAGTGTGCCATAATGCCTTCTTGACTGTTTGAAATCAGCTATATATATATGTTAGAAATAGCCTTAGGATCAAACATTATCTATTTATTAACCAACTGTTTTTTTATCTTCTTTGCAGCGGGGTTATATTATTGTCAGCACTATGTAAAATAATACAACTTCATACATTAAATATGACTGGAGGGGGCTGTCAGCTGATAAGCACCAAATTGAGAGCAGTAACAAGGCCACCGCCTCGGAGTAGGCAAATGTTTTTCTCCTTCGCCATAAAACAGGTAATATGTTTTCTACGACTATTTTACATTACAGAAGCTCATAAACAGATGAGATGTGGAAACAGCATGTTGCATCCGTCTTCCACAATCAAGTTGCCGCAGAATGGCGGGTGTATGGATCCATTTTCGGTTAAATCAGCGTTTCATAACCGATCCAAAAGCACCAATACTGATAATACGCTCGCTGGATTTGTGTCCTTGGAGTTCTGTTAGCATTAACCATAAAGAAATGTCAGACTTTGCCCCACCCCTATAGCTGAATGCAGAGTGGCATATGCACTCTCTGCGTACTGCGAGGAAAGGGAGAAAAGTAAGCGGCATTCTATCGTATTCTAGCACCAAGCGGTGCTTTCGCTGAAACCGCAACCTATGTAAACCACGCGTCCTTTTAAACCCGGGAAACAGCTGCAAAACGTGAGTTGCTTGGTCACATGGGTGACGTTTATATTTCAGTGAGATCGTCCAACGCCCAGAACAACAGACATATGAACGGTTAACGTCCTCTTTTATCTTTCTACTGACATTTGCATATGGCAAGCCGTTTTAACAAGTACTCCTAACTATCTGTTTTCATTTTTAGCATTAGTATCAGAGTTTGATATTAACACCCGCCAAATGCAGGTAAAAAAAATCTGCGGTAACACTGTCAAATGTTTACTAAGTAATTTCTTGGGTAAATTCAAGCCAAATCTGCACAGATTTAGTGCAAATACTGAACTCGTGACTTATGATATATTAAATAATGAAGAGTCGAAAAAAAGGCCTGAAGACTCCCACCGCGTCTACACATGCTGTTTTTTGTTGTTATTTATTTTGGAATTTTTTTGCCTAGTAGAAGTTATGAATGGCCGGTAACTTAAAAATTTAGTAGACAAATTGACTGTGAGTGAAAAATGTTAATTTCAAATCCTGATTAGTATGTAATCAAGTACTGACTAGTACTGCATATTGGGATCTGGGGTTGATTTAAAAAAAGAAAGAAAGAAAAATGGTCATCCTATATTCAGGGTCTAGATTTACACCCACAACAATATGTGAAGCCAAATAGACGTCAAACAAATGTGCCAAGAAATACATAATATAGTATGTTAGAAAATTGCGAGTTAAAACAAAAGAAAAGAAAAGCTTACAGCTTTTAAATGTGATTTTAAAACATAAGAAAGAACCTAGATTTGAAGACTACAATAAGATTTCACTTCTACTGTTAATGAAATTTTGGTAGACTACTGTTATTTTTATGGTAAATCAAAAATCAAAAAAAGATTTTTTTTAAGTGATTGCTGGTACATTTTACTAGTATTTACCATACTTTCAAAACAAAACTTAAAAAAGGAAAAATATACAATATGAAAATAATTTAAGAAAAAATGTTTTTAATAAAATCAGATTTCTAGGAGTCACCTTAGATGAGAAATTGACGTGGAAAAGTCATATATTGCATGTAAAAAATAAGATGGCAAAAAGCCTATTTATTTTGAATAAGGTTAAATACAGTTTACCGTATACAATGAAAATGTTATATTGTTCAATAATTTTACCTTATTTAAACTATTGTGTAGAAATATGGGGAAATACATATCATAGCAACATTATGCCTTTATTTATTTTTCAGAAAAGAGCTATTTGCATTATTTTCAAAGCAGGATATAGGGATCACACAAATCCACTCTTAATTAGGTCAGGATTATTAAAACTTAAAGACACTGTAGAATTACAAACTTTATTAGTGATGTTCAAAGCTAGAAGCAAAGCTCTTCCACATGACTTACAAAAGTTATTTGTTTTTACTTCTGAAGATGGAAATCACAGACGGCTATGACTTTAAACATCCAATAGTACGAACAAACCTGAAACAAATGTGTTTGTCTGTTGCTGGAGTAAAAGCATGGAATTCTCTAATGAAAGATTTAAAAAGTTGCAAAAATATTTTGGTATTTAAAATGAGTTATAAAAAGAAACAACTTGAATTATATCAAACTGAATTTTGATTTTGTTTGTATGTGACCATTGTAAAATGTTTAAACAAATATCGGATATGTTGGAGTTTGGGTGATGGTAGAGGGAACAATGCTAATGTCATTTATTATTTATGTTAATAAATTTTGGGTGATGGTGGAGGGAACAATGCTAATGCCATCTACTGTTTATGTTTATAAAGGGGGCAGATAAAAATATGAAAATTATTCTTCCATCTGCTCCTTTCTGATCATGGAAATGTAAAGGAAAACTTAACTGAATTGTATGTGCCTTGTATAAATAATGCATTTTCATGAAAGGAATAAAAAATGATGATGATGAAGATGATGATGATGATGATAAAACGTCTCAGGGTCGTCTTATATTCAGGTCAATATGGTACTTATTCTTACTTTTCCAGTCTCTGTTCTAGTTTTCCTGGTATTAACTAATCAAACACTAGTACCCATTTGTGACCCTGGACCACAAAACCGGTCATAAGTTGCACAGGTATATTTGTTGCAATAGCCAACAATACATTGTACGGGTCAAAATTATAGATTTTTCTGTTGTGCCAAAGAAAATCATTAGAATGTTAAGTAAAGATTATGTTCCATTAAGATATTTTATCAATCTTCTTATGGTAAATATATCAAAACTGAATTTTTGATTAGTAAGTTATTAGCATTGCTTTAAAGTTGTCCTTCATTTGGACAACTTTAAGGGTGATTTTCTCCATATTTAGATTTTTTTGCACCCTCAGATTCTAGATATTTCAATTTGTATCTCGGCCAAATATTGTCCTATAAATCTCAATTTCAAAAAATGCACCCTTATGACTGGCTTTGTGATTCAGGGTCACATTTATTAGACACTATAATGTATTCAAACTAGTAAAAAAAAAGTCAACCAGTAAGATTTGTAATAAACAATAATGTAGCCATTCTGACTAGTTATTACATATGACAAGCAAAAGGCAAGTGTCAATAGTAACTAATGTTAACAATTGGGCTAAATACCAGTGTCTTATAAACATAAATATTTAAAACACACACACATATATATATATATATATATATATATATATATATATAGTGAAGATGGAATATATACTAGTAACTATCCCAGTTAAGTAAAAAAAAACAAGTACCCACTGAATAGTAAAAACTAAAATACTAGTGAAAAGTATCTTATTCGTTATCTAGTAAAAGTAAAAATAATACTATAATACTAGTCATTATTAGATCTATTACTAGTCATTAAAAATAAAAAAAATAGTAAATACAAATATTTAGTATAAAGCAATAAATGTTGAAACAGCTTGCCATAATTAGAGCTGTAGCGTGAGTAAAGCGCTGGAGGCTGCGGCCAGCTAAAGAGCAGGAGGCTTCTGCTCCATCAATTCACGACTCACGGCTAAAATGATACATGAAATACCTTAAAAAACAAATGTAATGTGATATATACTGTCCGTGATATTCCTATTGATGTGAATAACAATCCACTGATGCGATTTTGTTGCAAAACCAGTAAAATCACAATTGATCGGAAAAAAAAACACATTACAAATGAACACGAACCATTTTGATGGTCTAAAACTCTGATGCCATCCCTACTTTTCATCCATATGTCTCATCTGGGTCACAACATTCTGAGGAATCTTAGAAATTAATATAGGCCTACCTGTTAATCTTCCTGTTTGGCTTTAGTCTCCACGTAAAGTGAGTGGAATGCTGAAGTGGGTGGCGGAAGTAATTCGCAGGGAATTTTTCTGCTGGAAAATGATTAGGACTGCATACTGTCGGTTTTTTCCTAGTGCTAACGTTAGTTAGGCCTCGGCGACTGTGTGTTTCATGTGTGAAACGAATCAAAACGATGTTATCATGAAGTATGGAGCTACCATGTCGCCCTCTGATCGTTTAGTGAGGATGGGAAGAAGTCTTTTCCACGATATTCCTGATTTTCGTACACTTTGCTATTGGGAGGCGAAAAAACTTATTTTGCGCCTTAAATAATATAATTGCCGACAGATGTAATAAGTCCAAATACAGTAAAGCTTTCAAATGAAGTACATGCCGTCGTTGTCTTTATATTGCGTTGCTTGATCCTCGCCTCTTTCCTCCCGAGTGTCTTCTTCCTCCGTCTTCTCGTGCTGCTTTCTTCGTTCTGACCGTCGCTCCTTGTCCAAGAAATGACCAATTCAATACAACGCGAGGCACCCCGTGGCCCTTTAAATAAAATAAAATAAAGTAACCAAAATCGACTTGGCTATCTCTCCGGAGGAGCATACCCATCCATCAGTTCAAATGTGACTGTGCCAGAATAGGAGGCGGGGTGAACTCAACATAAACAACAGTACCGTTGTTTTCTAAATAATTCAAATAATGTGCGCTGACTCTGCTGTCAATTCAGTCCCGTATGAAATCATTCGGTCTGCACCAGAAACACGTAGCATCACATATGCGAGATTCAACCACACCCATTTTATTGCGAATGTACCACTGCAGCGAAGACCTTCGCCGCCAAACAGCGGCTCAGGGGGGTGAACAGTACCTCACTGGAACACACTCGAGTTTAGGCCGCTATTGCTAAATATCAGCTCTTTCGTGAAATGTGGAAACGAGAATAAGTGGAACTCAATTTAAACGTTTGTGGAAAATGACCAATAAACGTCTTGGAGAAAATAGTGACATTCTACAGAATTCCCCCTACGCGCTGCTCAATGACTACATGAATGCGCTCCTGAACGGAGTGTTGCCAGGTCGCGCAAGAAAGAAAACTGGACTGGAACCAAGAAGCCGAAAACAAGTGACTTCCTTTATGAAACATAGCGTAGCTGAGAAAGAAGAACAAACTATAATATTAACTATAACTATAGAGGGCGTGGTTCCAGCAGTAGGTGGGTGTTTGAAAATGCCATTAGTTGGTCACAGTTTGTTTAATTAGGCTATAATTAGCCTACTCACTGGTACATGTTCTTTAGTTACTTTTTAGTTAACTATTCAAATAATTATTAGTTTCTATTCCAGTTTTACCTGGTACTAAGTGAACAGATATTAGTACTCATTATAAACAACTATATGTTTTGAAAGCCGAGCTCCAGCCATAAAATAAATATTCCACTTGTCTCTCTCTTTCTATGTGTGTGTGTGTGTGTGTGTGTGTGTGTGTGTGTGTGTGTGTGTGTGTGTACCTGGTATTCATCACGTTGTGGGGACCAAATGTCCCCACAAGGATAGGAATACCAGTAGATTTTGACCTTGTGGGGACATTTCTCAGGTCCCCATGAGGAAACATGTTTATAAATCATACACAATGAGTTTTTTTGATGAAGTAAAAGTGTGCACAATCTCCTGTGAGGGCTAGGTTTAGGTGTAGGGTAGGTGTAGGGCGATAGAAAGTACGGTTTGTACAGTATAAAAACCATTACGCCTATGGTATGTCCCCATAAAACATGTAAACCCAACATGTGTGTGTGTGTGTGTGTGTGTGTGTGTGTGTGTGTGTGTGTGTGTGTGTGTGTGTGTGTGTGTGTGTGTGTGTGTGTGTGTGTGTGTACCTGGTATTCATCACGTTGTGGGGACCAAATGTCCCCACAAGGATAGTAATACCAGTAGATTTTGACCTTGTGGGGACATTTCTTAGGTCCCCATGAGGAAACAGGCTTATAAATCATGCACAATGAGTTTTTTTGAGGAAGTAAAAGTGTGCACAATCTCCTGTGAGGGCTAGGTTTAGGTGTAGGGTAGGTGTAGGGCGATAGAAAGTACGGTTTGTACAGTATAAAAACCATTACGCCTATGGAATGTCCCCATAAAACATGTAAACCCAACATGTGTGTGTGTGTGTGTGTGTGTGTGTGTGTGTGTGTGTGTGTGAGAAACTAGCCATATATTAAAAAAAGAAAAGGTTAAAATAAATTAATATATTATTAAAATGTGTAGATTTTCACGTATGCCTTTTTGTTCCAATTACACAGAACAAAAATAGGATACATTCATTTCAAAAATAAGCACCTATTATTATCCAGATAAGTTCACCGACCTCACACTTTCTCAAATTACTTAGAGGTGTAATTAAAATTCCCCTGTAAGGGCACTCAGTAATGCAATGCACACTTTCTCTCTAGAGGCATAAGATGCCACCCACCAGAGACACACTCCTAATTACACCTGCCATAATTACAAGTTGAGGGGAGGGGCAGACAGATTATACTTTGTACTACTGTGCACTTGCTGACTGGCCTGTATTAAAATTTAAGACAGACTGGATTATCTATGCTATACTACTGTGAATGAATATAAAACAGTGATTTATTATTATTATTTTATTTATATCTACAACTCTGCACTTTTAGACTGCCCTACATATTATGGGCAGCAAAATTTGGTTTAGCATCAGCATGCATCCCCCTTACCAAATGTAGTAATGGTACATTCCACCTGCCCTACTCCCCATAAGGGACTGTAGTATAGCTGTGGATGGGTTGCCCAGCAACACCATTTTCACAGACACATGCAAGCTGTATGTGGTTGGATGGACATGAACTGTTCTGCATTAATCCTCAACACATATTCATAGCCACTTAGGTAGGTCCCACATAGTATATTCTCCAGTCTATGATGTAGATATTTACCTTATTGACTGTAAGCACTAAAAACACAAAGATGTATTTAAAAGCTTTAAACATACTTCCCTTCTGGCAACAGATGAGATGAACAGAATGAACGGACAGATGAAGATGGTGAGGAGTGCAGTGTTATAACACTCATGTCCCTGTGGGATCATTCACAGACACCATGGGAAGGGTCCATATTCTGGTGTCAGACCGACCAGATTTTGGTGCAACAACCCGGGGTCTAAAATAGAGTTTCCATTTGCCAACCTCTAGAGTGCGCTAGTGCACTTTCGTACAACATGTCAATTGCTGTCCTAATTTTTCCATTATTTGAACTAAGGCCGCAATATAAATCAAAAAATGTGTTTAAAAAAAGTTAAAAACAAATACAAAGATAAACCAAATGGATGGTATTCTCTCAAAAGTTAGGACGATTTTATTGATGTTTGAATTTATGTTTATTGATCTTTAATCCAACCAAAACTGGGGTCTGTACATCGCTAACTCAATTAGCTAGATTTGATTGTTGATAATTTGGCATGATCTTGGATTGGTTGGTTCTTCAAAGCTCATCCCAGAGTTGGGTCATTCTTCATTTGTGGCAAATGATGTCCCTCTACTTTACAACAGTTGAAATAAACTTTAAATACCAATAAATCATAAAATCTTTGCATGCTTGTATTCTGTAGGGTAAACACAATTCGTGCACAGTTAATAGTTGCATTTCTGTTTACATAGTAAAAATACATATTTAATTGAGTTCAAGATTGCATTTTGTAACAAAATATGCATGTTACCACCATACCTCAGAGAGGAATCATGGAATGTAATTGCAATAATATAACATTTTAACACAAATAAAGTGGTTATATTGTGAATATAGATTTTATTTAACATGTACAATTTTATTCAATTGTTTTAAAAAATACATATACATGTTCAATCTATGAAAAAAGTTGTGTTCCCCAAATTCATGTCTGTGGTGTTACAACAATGGATGTCACACCTTAAGAAAAGTGGGAAATGTTTTTGGACAATTTCCTATGTGTAAGGGTCATTGCAGGTGATGGTTGATCTAAGGGGTGCATGAGTACATTCTTTCTTATGAATTTTAAGTTAAGTTAGCTAAATTTCTGACAATTTCATATGTCGCACTTTTATTTGTGTCTGTGGTGTTATGTTGATAACTTGCACATCTGACATATTTTAATCAAAATTTTAATAAATACATATTAATATTTTCATGATAACAGCCTTTCAAGTCATCTCAGATCTTTTAACTGAGGTGCGAAGAACGGATCCCTGGAATGAAGAAGCAGTGATTCATCTGGGCCTGGTTTCACAGACAGGGCTTAGACTAAACCAGGATAATTAGGACATTAAAGTATTTTTTTTTATGTGCCTTATAAAAAATAAAAACATTACTGGTATGCATCTTTAGACAAAACGAAGCCACTGATATATTTTAAGATCAGTCCTCGCAAGTTTCTTTCAGCTGAAACAGCTCAGATTTACATTTTAGTCTGGGACTAAGCCTGGTCTGTGAAACCGGGGGCTAGTGTTCTGCTGCAAGCTCCCTCTAATGTTTAACCCTGTTGTGTGTTTAACTTTAAATCAAACAATGTCCAGTAGTATAAAGGTCATAGGAAGACAGCAGTTTTATATTTAAAGCAAGTTTTTAAATGTACACCTGTGCATACTCATAATTTATTCAATATATTTGTCCCTGACTTGAAGTTTTAGAGATTGCACGTGCTTTCTGGACAGGCAGTTGTAAAAAATATTTCAAATGTACTCTTTTTTTTAATTCCATTTCATGGAAACTACAAAGTGGAAATACATACAAATTCTGTCATTAATTACCCTCATGCCATTCCAAACTCGTAAGACCTTCTTTCATCTTCGGAACACAAAGATATTTTTGATGAAATCCGAGAGACTTCTGACTCTGCATAGACAGCAACACAACTAAAACGTTCCTAGACCCAAAAATGTAGTACAGACATCGGTAAAACAGTCCATGTGACATCAGTGGTTCAACCGTTACAAGAATACGTTTGTGTGTAAATACAACTTTATTCAACAATTCTGTTCTCATGGTACTCTCAATAACGGCGGAAGATGGTGACATGGAGTAGAAGAATTGCTGAATAAAGTTGTTGTTGTTTTTTTGTTTTCTTTTTGCACAAAAAGAATTCTTGTAGCTTCGTAAAATGACGATTTAACCACTAAAGACACATGGCCTATTTTGACAATGTTCTTACTATCTTTCTGGGCTTTGAACGTGGTAGTTGCATTTCTCTCTATGCAGGGTCAGAAAGCTCTCGGATTTCATCAAAAATATCTTAATTTGGTTCTGGAGATGAACAAAGGTCTTATGAATTTAGAACGGCATGAAGCTGAGTAATTATTGACAGAATTTTCATTTTTGGGTAAACTGTCCCCTTAAGGAGACCACATCACAGTATCTCTTAATAACAATTACATTCCATTTGTATTTAATTTCTATAAAAAGTACATTCATTCTTGCATGGATCAATTTGCATACTTAACAGAATTTATTTAATCTATATGTAATGTAAAACAACTACTGATAAACAACGCGCAGAAGGAGTGGCTCAGAACGAAAACTCAAAATCCCAAACTGCTACTGACGTCATTATTATTCGACACTGACAGTGACGACAGCAGAACGCGACAGATTGAGTAAGATTTGCAAAATACTTTGGGGGTTTTTGTTCTTTTAACTTTGCAACCAGTTAGCATTATCGAAGTACTACACTAGTGATGCCGTAAACTATTCTATTCTAGTTCTCAGTTAGCCAAGACAGAACCCCAAACCGCATCTTCTGAGCTCTGCAATCACGTATGCAACATTACATCTCTAAGTGAAATACTGCCGTGGATCGTAACCATGACTTTGAGCATGGACATCAGCGTTTCTTTTCTCAAGTGCGAACTCGCCTCTACTATCGACCAGGCGGTAAGATGCGCTGTCGAAACGGTTTTGAAAGAAACGGCGCGAGTTGTTGGCATAAAGCTGGCCGCGGCTCGTAATGCAGCCGCAGAGTCGCACCGAGAGAACCAGACCCTGCGCGAGAGACTGGAGCTCTCCGAGAGCGAACTAAAAGCAGTGCGCTACTACATGACCGCGGCTGAAAAGAACATCAAACAGTGTTTACTTCTCAACAGAAACCCGCCCGGGTCAAATATCGTGCGCCCAAACACAGACGACGCACTTTTTGTGATTCCCTCACGAGCTGCGGATGGAAGTCCCACACCACAGGCGCAGGGCAGAGATTCCTCCCGCAAGAGCTTCAGAAACTCACCGGGAAAAATCCACGGTCCTAAAAATCTCCCTAGTATTGGCCTCTGTCTCCCCACGGTACAGTCAGACTGGCCTCGTGAGTGTGTCAACCTCAGAAAGTCAAGAGGGTCCTCAGTCGGCAACAGTTCAGCTCTCACGAGTGACCCGACGACCTCACAAACTCTTGTGGAAAATAGTCATGCTCTCTTTAAGCCAGAAGATGAGCCAGAGGGTCAAATTTACATCACGAATGAGGGTGAAAAATGTGAATTGTTATTATTTTTTCCATTTGCGAGTAGAATACTGCCAAACAAGTATGATCATAAAGTAATAGTTGTTTATTAATCTTGTAAACTCTAAAATAATAGCCAGAAAAAAAATCTCGTTAAAATGGAATGGTTTATTCAAGATTTAGATGGAATATATATAAATATATTTAGAATATACACTACCAGTCAAAAGTTGTTTAACAGTACGATTTTAATGGGTTTTTTTTATAGACGTCTCTTCTGCTCACCAAGCCTGCATTTATTTGATTAAAAGTACAGCAGAAACAGTAAATGGAAATCTTTTGTAACATTATAAATGTATTTATCATCACTTTTGATCAATTTAAAGCATCCATGCTAAATAAAAGTATTAATTTCTATAATTTCTTTTCCAGAAACCAAAAAACCTATACTGACTCCAAGCATTTTAATGGTATAGTGTATAATGTTACAAAAGCTTTTTATTTCAGATAAATGCTGATATTTGGATCTTTCTATTCATCAGGATTAGGGATGTAGAATATGGTCATGTAGAATAAATGCTTTATAAGTACTAATGAACAGCCAATATGTTATTAATAAGCATGTCAATAAGCAACTAGTTAATAGTAAGAATTGGTCCCTATACTAAATTACCCTATCTGTTACCGATACGTTGTAACATTATTTTTCAAAAGAAAAAAAAAATATGTATGGACAATTGGGTAAAGTAAAAAGTTGTTTTAGTCCAGTAAATGTTTATCTTGAAATACGACTACATGGAAGTTGAAACTTAAAGTAAATATGGAAGTTATTCTTAGTTCTTATTTCCTAAAAATCATAAAATGTCATAAATATGAGAAAGATGTGTGTACCACAACCTGAAGAGTGATTTTAAATAAATAAATAAAACATGTAACTTGCTAAAGAGGTATAAACTATCAATCAGGAGTTGGTTGTGTGCAACAGGTTTTCAGCAAAGTTTTGATCATGTTGATAATTTGAAGGCTTTTGAAATTCATGTATCAAAAGCGATACAGTTGGTTTATAGGATTAAGAGCATGTCAAAGTTGCTAGTTTGAAAGAAATGACTGTAAACTAGTGTGTGTTAATAGTTTCTTCCCTATCCACATTTTTCTTCACAAAAGAGTAGATGCGGCCATTTGTAAATATTATAGATTTGGTTTCTGGTCTCATTGGGTCCAGCTATTTTTAACTGTACAAAACAGCTAGATTTGCTGCTTGATATTGCAAATTGGTGTGTCTTACCATGTAATTGTAACGTATTATCTTAATTATGAACACACTGGTTTGAAGTGCAAACAGTTTTAGTTTACATTACTGCACTTCTAGTTACTTGCCTATAGCGGCTAATGAACCAGATGTCTCACCCATAGGCTAATGTCCGTGTTAAAGAAAAAGGTGAATAAACATGAGCTTTTATTTGTTTTACAGACAACGGTTCTGCTGTAACAGACACTGAGAGGAGACATGAAGAACCAGAAAGTTCAGGCCCCTCTGCAAACCCATCAGAGGACCCATCTGACATGACAAAGTTTGAGTTTGAAATGAGCACACCAGCTGGGAACGTTAATGAGCTGGAGCTGATACAGGTGATGGAAGACTCTGATGACGTCAAACAGGGCACCATTAAAATTGAGGACGATCCTGATTCGCTAACATTAGAGCCTCCTTCATCAAATCTAGCTGTGGCATCTTCATCCAACTCCATGCAAGAGTTACCCCAAATCTCTTCACCTTCAATGCGGGAGAGTGATGGCGATGCTTTGCTGGCCTTGGTGCCACCTGTTAGTAGTGACTCTGGGTTCAGCAGGACTATGGAGAGCCCTGATAAAGTGCACCGCTGCAACATTTGTGGCCGGGGGTTTAGACGTTTCTACTGCTTGAAAACGCACCAGCGCATACACACAGGAGAGCGCCCATATCCTTGCAGATACTGCGAGAAACGTTTCCGCCATTTGGACAGCTTACACAAGCACCAGCGCATTCACACAGGAGAAAGACCCTACCGCTGTGCAGAGTGCGGATGCTGCTTCAGAGAACTCGGTCAACTTAAAAAGCACAGACTCAAACACTCACCCACATTTGCTCCGGTGGCCAATCCCACCTTTCCTCTCCTCCCAGCTGGACCCTCCTATGTCTGGCCCCATCTCAACACTCAGTCTTTGGATTCAGTCTAGGCATGTGACTAGCATATTTTCAAAGCGTGGTTATTGTGGAAGCTTGGTATAAGGTATTGAATGATGTTACAAAAACAGGTTGAAACGATAAATTTGTCTGCTTAATAACAAATGTAAAAACTTTTCAAACCAGGGACATTAAAATACAATAAAACAACAAAATGTATGAAGTAAAGAAATGTTTCAAACAGATTAAAGTGCAAAAAAGCACAACTATAAGGGATCGATGCATTTTTGTATGAAAAATATCCATATTTAAAACTTTAGAAACTGTAATCTAGCTTCTGCTGTCGTACATGTGTTCACGAAAGAGTGGCATTCTAGTGTGTGATGTTTTTATGATGGATGGATACACTTTTATTGGACTATAAATCTTAAACTGCTTATACTATGATTATAAAGCTGGGAAGCTTTATACATATTTTAATATAACTCAGATTGTATTCATCTGAAAGAAGAAAGTCATATACACCCCTAGAATGGCTTAAGGGTAAGTAAATCATGGGGTCATTTTCATTTTTGGGTGAACTATCCCTTTAATATTTGGTGTTGTTTTTATAAACACCATATCAAATACAAAATCTAAATGGTTGTTTTGAAAACATTTAAATACTGTTTGTCAGAAACACAAATTTGCATAGCACTACTTTGTGTACAGGGGTAACCGCTGTATTTGTGCTTTTCTATAAGTGCCACCTACTGTCAGAGAGTGAATTTGCATTTCCATTCAGCCTGTCTGCTGCTTTTTTCAAAACGTCAAACCAAAGTGAAAATCAGACTTGTTTTTTATACAGCATACATGTTGTATCATACATTTTAACTGGTTGGTGGAAAACAAGCTAATGTTCAGTCTAAAACTCAGTACCTAGAATTATTCACTGTATTTTGAAGTGTGCATGATTACAATACTGTACGTTCATTACCGCAATCCACCGTGTTACCAAATATCAGCACATGTCTAATTCAGTCAAAGGCCTAGTGAAGAGAAGACAGATGCATTTTATGAGAATATATGTTGTGGCGCAAAACACACCTCAGATAAAATCTGTTCAGTAACAGTTTGGTCCAAAAACATTTGGAGGTATATTGGAAGATATATATTTGCCTCATTGTGTGAACAATTTGTCCATTACACACACAAACAAACATTTCATTCAATCCATATGTACAAAATACCTCATCACCAGTGCAGCATAATCATAGGTTGTTTTTATGCATAAAAACAACTTAAAGCAAGTGTTACAGTGCAAACTATTTAAATGGGTTCCAGCTATGATTAAACTTCTACAATAAGGCATTTTCTGGTTTTGAGAATTGATTGTACTCATTTATAATCATACAAAAATGTGCATCCTGCATATATCAGAACTGAAACTAATTATTTTTCACTCTGTATAAACGCATCACTTCAGAGATTTCAGTTCAACACAGTTTAAAAATATGGCTTGACAAATAAAGACCACCCTGCTGAAAAAAAAAAAACAGCTAAAACCAGCCTAGGCTGGTTGGCTGGTCTTAGCTGGTTTAAGCTGGAAGTAGCTGGTTTTAGCTGGTCTCCCAGGCTGGTTTTAGCTGGTGGTTTTAAGTGGCCAAAACCCCACTAAAACCAGCCTGCTGACCAGCTAAAACCAGGCTAGTTGACCAGCTAAAACCAGCCAACCAGCCTAGGGTGGTTTTAGCTGTTTTTTTTGTTTTGTTTTGTTTTTCACCAGGGCACACCCATGTTAAGATAAAATATATTTTTAATGCATACAATTTTACTAGTCTGGTACTACTGGGTGAATCGTTTCAATAGTTTAGTAGTAGCCTACTGAATTTAAAATTTTGCATTTTAAATACATAGTGAAGAAAATGAGTATGTGTGGTTTGATAAAATATCTGACTGGTCAAACATCTAGGTGTTTAAATAACGAATTAAATAGTAAACAACACGGTTCTCTCATGCTGAACTCAAAATCCTCTCCCACTTGTGATATTTCAGCCGTCCTCTTTGTGAAGTCACATGGGCGCCTCCTCTGCCCCGTGACTTTTTTTTTAAACAAATTGAGGCTGTACAGTCCAGCCCTGCTGCAGTATGAGACAGTGCGTGATCATTACTTCTCAATGGACCGTTACGTAATAGATTTATGTTTTCATTAGGTCTTCCTGTCTGTTGTTCATAGTTAGGTCCACACAGGTCACGACGGCGCACTCTTCATCATCCGTCATGTCCCCGGGGGTTTGATCACGAGATCTGAGGCTCCAGACGCAAACTTTCTACCTGCGATTCTTTAAAGAAACGAAACCAACTCGACATGGTGCTCTGATGAAACATATCGGTTTCAGGACATCCTGCATCCACACTGTCAAAACGAGTAGTTTGGTTTCCTTGTGGTTTGTGCAGTTTCTTCCTAAAAGCGGAAGTTACATCCCGCTTTTAGATTGGCGTCGCCGCCGTTGTTCATAAGGACAGGTAGGTCATGTTTGCTTCTCCATCTCCTTACTGTACTTCGCCGTTATATGTCTTTATAACCTTACACGCCCAAGCATCCGTGACTGACTGCTTAAGAAGGTGGTCTCATCTAAACATGCCACCTGCCTTTTCTGGCATTGATGTCTGCTAGTTTATTCAAACAACTACTCGGATGTTATTTTATCAGCGGGATATTTTAATAGTCACGTTATTATATTTACTTATTGAACCGTAACAGTCGCGCTTTAACGGCGTACTTCGGATTGTTTACATGGTCATGCATTTCCGCTACTAGAAAGATGCAGCATTTGTTTTAAAAACGCGGTTCAAAAAGCGTTCAGTGACACATTCAAGGTCTTGCAGTATCAGGGTTTCTATGGTCATGGAAATGTCGACTAAATTTGTAATTTACAGACCTGATAAAAGCCATGGAAATAAATATTAAATACTAACACTTATGGTGACCAGTTAAACCTCTAAATTCATCGACTAGATGTTTTTGAAAGCATCAAACTCTGTATAAATAAATAATTCGGTTATAATGAACTTGACATTAAAAGAGTGACTGCTTTTTATCATTTTAATTTAACTTTTTTTGACTTTTTAAAAATAATTATTAAATTACAACAAGAAAAACACTACACTACCAAAATTTCTGTATTTTTGAAAGAACTTTCTTTTGCTTACCAAGGCTGCATTTATTTGATTAAACATACAGTAATATTGTGAAATATTATTACAATAAAAAAAAAAATGATTAATATATATTAATATGTAATTTATTTCTGAGATTGCAAAACTGATGGCTATACTGATTTGTGACCCTGGACCAAAAGTATATTTGTAGCAATAGCCAAAAATACATTGCATTGGTCAAAATTATAGATTTTTCTTTTATGCCAAAAATCATTAGGTTATTAAGTTAAAATCATGTTCCATGAAGATATTATGTAAATTTCCTACTGTAAATATATCAAAACTTAATTTTTGATTCGTAATATGCATTGCTAAGACCTTCATTTTGACAACTTTAAAGGTGATTTTCTCAATATTTTGATTTTTTGGCACCCTCAGATTCCAGATTTTCAAATAATTGTATCTCGGCCAAATATTGTCCTATCATAACAATAGATAAGCATAGATCAGCTTTCAGATTATGCATAAATCTCAAGAAACATTTCGCAATATTAAAAGTTGTTTTGTGTTAAAGGGGTCATCGGATGCCCATTTTCCACAAGTTAATATGATGCTTTAGGGTCCTAATGAAAAGTTTGTAATATACTTTGATTAAGAATTCTCTATGGTAGTGTAAAAAAACACTCATTTTACCTGGTAAAAAATGCCTCTGTTCTCAGCAAGCGATATCAGTACCTGGCCCTTTAAATTATATGAAACTCTGCTCACCCCGCACCTCAGTTCTGTAGGGCGTGTCATTACATAGCACACGGGTGTTGCCTAGACAACAGTTGAGGGTATAGTTGTATAGTTTGGGGGAAAATGGCACTGGGGGGGCTTTGAAGACACTGCACAACCCCATCCATTTAAAATTTAATTTAAAAACCGGAGTTGGAACCGAAACAAGATGACACCCGCAAAGAAGTTCGACAATTACGGCTTATACTGGACGTGTCTGAATGGTTCGTAAACTTAATGTCACTTTGATTTATCTTTGTATGTACTGACAGGGTAGAGTACTGAGAGATATACGAACGCGATGTGTTTTACTGAGGTATAGCTGACTGAACAAGAGCAAAAAAGTGATTGGTTAACATAACTTACCCCGTCCTAATATTGAAATACATAAATGTGAGTGTTATGGTGTTTACTCATATGCTGTTGCGGGCTGTAAACACTTTTGCAGGTATTGCGTTAACGTTACCATTCTTAATGCAGTTATAACTGATCCAAAACGATTTAAATGAATTGTACATGACATCTTAATTAGGGATGCACCGATCTGTATCGGCCGATCACTTGCGCGTTTTGTCAGTAAAGCCGGTTCTGTAATCAGCGGTAAATGCCATCAGGTGCATGATTTCACGTTGAGCCGTATATACTACACACAGCCGTTGTTCACTGACGAGCTGCGCACATTCACACTGATAATGAACATTGATTTGCGCAGCTCGTCGGTAAACAACGGCTGTGTGTAGTATATACGGCTCAACGTGAAATCACGCACCTGATGGCATTTACCGCTGATTACAGAACCGGCTTTACTGACAAAACGCGCAAGCATGATCGGCCGATTCATATCGGTACATCCCTAATCTTAATCATTAACAGACACCGTTTTAAACCATCTAGCATTACAAAGCTAAGCTTTATACTGACCCTCGTTTTTAAAGCAGTATGGTGAGAAATCATTCGCGTAAACATGAACCCATTTAGGTAGATCGGCGGCCACATTCCCTCAGTGCCATCAGTTTACTTCTGACTCTGGGCGGGTCTATGCTAAAACACTGCTGTCTATCAACTATCGCAGGAGCGGCTTCTGTCGGTGTTACACCACAACGACAGGCATCTGAGAACGGCTCGATATGAGAAGAGGCAAATTATTTTACTTAATTAAAAGAAAACTACTGGGTGGATCTTTGTCATTCTAGGGTGGTTGTGTACACACACTCCCAACACACATTTCAGTTCAAACAGCTTGTAAAAGTGCATGTGGCACCTCATGATCTCTTTAAAAATTTGCCTCAGGATTCTTTGATGCATAGAAAGTTCAAAAGAACAGCATTTATTTGAAACAGAAATATTTTGTAATAATGTAGAAGTTTTTACTGTCACCTTTGAACAATTGTGTCCTAGAGAAATGAAAGTAACATTTCTAAAAAAAAAAAAAGTGTATGAGTAGTAATAATATTAGCTTATTTCATTACCTCAAAATTATGACAGATGTTTAACAAATGTATTGTCTAATTTTGTCTGTTTGTACTGAACAGGAAACGCTAAAAAGCTTTCTTATTGTAGGTTCCTGTTTTTCAGACCATGGCAAACGAGCACTCCCCTCTTCTTGTTCACGGGGTGTACAGCATGATGGGTGATGCTGAAGATTCCAGGGGTGGATCAGCAGTGACAGGAGAAGGATCCCCCAAATCAACCCCCCGTAAACTCAACACCTTCTTCGGTGTCATGGTGCCCACCATCCTCTCCATGTTCAGTATTGTGCTCTTTCTTCGCACAGGTGAGTGCGAGATGGGAAAAGACAGAAGCTGATGACCAGAGACTTTATTAAACATTTTCACTATGGCCAAGTATCACAATATACAATTGAGGTCAAAAGTTTACATACACCTTGCAGAATCTGCAAAATGTTAATTATTTGTCCAAAATAGAAGAGATCATACAAAATGCATGTTGTTTTTTATTTATTGCTGACCTGAATAAGATATTTCACATAAAAGATGTTTACATATAGTCCACAAGAGAAAATAATAGTTGAATTTATAAAAATTACCCCGTTCAAAAATTGACATACACTTGATTTCTTAATACTGTTCTTCACAACAATCCTTTAGGTCCCACAAATTCTCTGTTTTTTCAGCATTTTTGTGTATTTGAACCCATTCCAACAATGACTGTATGATTTTGAGGACAACCGAGGGACTCATATGCAACTATTACAGAAGGTTCAAATGCTCACTGATGCTTCAGAATGACCTAAATGGGGAAAAAAAGTATGATATTTAGACAAAATGGTAGAAATCTTCATTTTGTTCAAATGTTTACACCCCTGGCTCTTAAAGCATCTATTTTCCTTCTGGAGCATCAGTGAGTGTTTGAACCTTCTGTAATAGTTGCATATGAGTCCCTCAGTGTGAAAATATGGATTTTTGAAATCATACAGTCATTGTTGGAAAAGGTTTAAATACAAAAAAATGCTGAATAACTATCATTCAGGATGGTTCAGTGGATCATTTATGTAACAACACAGTGTTAAGAATCAAGCATATGTAAACTTTTTTCTCTTGTGGACTATATGTAAACGTATTCATCTTATTCAGGTCAATACTAAATAAAAAATCACATGCATTTTGTATGATCCCTCTTATTTTGGTAAAATAATTAACATTTGGCAGATTCTGCTAGGTGTATGTAAACTGTTGACCTTAACTGTCTCTCCCCTCGTGCCTATGTCTTTTTGTGCATAAATTATTCTAATACAGCATATGTCTATTTTTCAGGTTTTGTTGTGGGTCATGCTGGTCTCCTCCATGGTCTCCTCATGCTGTTTGTTGCCTACTTCATCATCTCGTTGACAATCCTGTCTATATGTGCTATTTCAACGAATGGAGCGGTGGAAGGTGGCGGGGCCTACTGTATCCTTTACTAATTTTTCCATCATACAGAGCACAAGAAATGCAGACTCAATGATATGTGAATCTGTTGTCTAAATATTGTTGTTGACCTTTAACTCTTTAGTCTTAGTCATGATCAGTCGTTCTCTGGGACCAGAGTTTGGAGGCAGTATCGGCCTGATGTTTTACTTAGCGAAGGTATGTGCGTGCGGCGTTTATGTACTTGGTCTGGTGGAGGCCATACTGGACATCTTTGGGAAGGATCCAGGTGAGCAGTGCATCGAAACGCACTGTACTAAACAGTCTTTGAAGCAATTCAACGCATATGACTTGAGTTTTTATATTGAAGCATCTGTTTTCTTCTCTCTACAGGCTCTGCTGTGTCACAAGGGCTGCGTGTGTTGCCGCAGGGCTACTGGTACACTGTGTTGTACTCCTCTCTTGTGCTGTTGCTGTGTCTGGTGGTGTGTCTGGTTGGTGCTCATATCTACGCCAAAGCCTCTTTTATCATTCTGCTGGTGGTGACGGTGTCACTGATCTCTATCATCATCAGCCCCATGATAGTCAGCCCACAGCACTTCAACATCACACACACATATGGCAACAACCACACCGTCACTGTCAACCCTAGCTACACAGGCTTCAACGGCACTACGTTAAAAAACAACCTTGGACGTGAGTAAGATGATTGTTCACGCAGTAATGATAGTGATAGTTTTGATAATGATCACTGAGACCATTTAGCAGTTATATTTCAATATACGTGAAAAGGGAAATCAAACTGATTAAAGTCGTCTTGTGTGTTAGTGGGAAAAAGGTATATTGGGCAGTGAAGTAATGACATTTTTAAAAGAAAAAGAGAAAATTTGAAAATTGTATCTATCTATAGATCTCTACACATACATACATACATACATACATACATAGATAATTTATCATTTATATAATTGCACTGGCATGAATTTTATCCATATGTCTCCTCGTGTAGCACGGTACTCTCTGGACTACAGTACCAACACCATGATGTCTTTTGCCACTGTATTTGCTGTGATGTTCACCAGCTGCACAGGCATCATGGCAGGAGCCAACATGTCGGGTAAAACCAGACAACCACAGACACCATTCACACACACACTTCCTTTATTTGCATCCTCTTTTTAGTTGCCAATATATTTGTGTTGACTTTTACAATATTGATAACACTTTTATAATGGAAGAGAGTCATAAACATGTCATTTGATTTGTCTCACTTTCTCAGGTGAGCTGAAGAACCCCAGTGAGTCAATACCTAAAGGGACCATCATGGCGGTGTCATACACGTTCACTGTCTATGTGCTTCTCTACCTGCTCCTGAGCTCTACCTGCGACAGGTGCCATTTATGACACTTAGCCACATGGCAATTTGCAATGTGTTTAAACAACGCTTTGTTCTCCCTCTCATTTACAGTTGAAGTCAAAAGTTTACATACACCTGGCACAGGTGTGTTTTTGTTTTGTTTTTTTGTTTGGTGATAGTTGTTCATGAGTCCCTTGTTTGTCCTGAACAGTTCAACTGCCCACTGTTCTTCAAAAAAGTCCTTCAGGTCTCAGAAATGTTTTTTTTTTAGCATTTTTATGTATGTGAACCATTTCCAACAATGACTCTATTATTTTGAGATCCATCTTTTCACACTGAGGACAACTGAGGGACGCATATGCAACTATTACAGAAGGTTCAAACTTTCACTGATGTTCCAGAATGAAGATGTGTATATTTTGATTATTTTGCCTAAACATCATATTTTTTTTTTTCATTTCGTACTGCCCTTCAGAAGCTATAGAACATACTTGCATGTTTCCCAGAAGACAAAATAAGTTTATTTTACCCTGATCTTCAAATCAAAAAGTTTTCACCCCCAGCTCTTAATGCATCATGTTTCCTTCTGAAGCATCAGTGAGTGTTTGAACCCTTTCTAATAGTTGCATATAAGTCCCTCAGTTGTCCTTAACAAAAAAAAAAAACACACACACACAGCTGTGGATCATTCAGGTAAAAACAGTATTAAGAATCAAGTGTATGCAAACTTTTGAATGGTCATTTTTATAAATTCAACTATTATTTTCTCTTGTGGACTATATATTCAGGTCAGTACTAAATAAAAAAAATAACATGCATTTTGTCTTAGCCCTCTTATTTAGGTAAAACAATTATTACAATTATTATTTTGCAGATTCTGCAAGGTGTATGTAAACCTTTGACTTCAACTGTATCTCCACCTTTTTCCTTCTGTCATTTATTGGTCTCTCTCTCTCTCTCTCTCTCTCCCTCTCCCTCTCTCTCTCTCTCTCTCTCTCTCTCTCTCTCTCTCTCCCTCTCCCTCTCTCTCTCTCTCTCAGGTTGTTGTTAATCAATGATTACGCAGTGTTTCAGCGTGTGAACGTGTGGCCTCCATTCGTGACGATTGGGGTGTACTGTGCATCTCTCTCAGCTGCTATGTGCTCCATGATAGGAGCTTCTCGAATCCTCCACGCTCTTGCTCTGGACCAGCTTTTTGGTTAGTGTGCGTTTATGTACGTTTGGTCTGATTAAGGGACATATTTCAGGCTGGAAACTGATACTGAGATGTTTATTTATGTTAGGGCAGTTGAGATCTCCACAAGAAGTGTTATGGAAAAACATTAGTGGGCAGTACTTGGAAAGCAGTATTCAGAGTTTCTAAGGAAAAATATGCTTAGTGAATAGTTTAGAGTATAACTTTTGTGTCAATATTTATAGGCTGTTATATGGTGTGAGAGCACATATATCTCTGTGAAAAGGTTAAAAAAAATACGTTTTAACTAGAAGAATTATAACACATTTCCTCTAAACATTTTCTACTCAAATCAGTCAACTGACAAGTCATAATCAGAACTAAAGAAGCTGATCTTTTGAGACCTTCGTTCATTATCAGACCACACATTAGAGCTTTCTGACCCTGCATAGACAGCAACTACATCAGTGGTTCAACCTTAATTTTATGAAGCTACGAGAATACTCTTGTGAATGTGCATTGACTGACATGGAAGAGAAGAAATTGTTAAATAAAGTTGTTATTTTTTCTTTCCAGACTAAAAGTATTCTTGTAGCTTCATAAAATTAGTTTTTTTTTTTTTTTTTTACAATTTCCTTACTACCTTTCTAGGCCTTGAATGTGGTAGTTCCATTGCTGTCCATTTAGGGTCAGAAAGCTTTCAGATTTCATCTAAAATATCTTACAGGTTTGGACCGACATGAGGGTGAGTAATTAATGACAAAATCTTCATTTTTGATGTTCAAAATCTTTATAATGTTTAATGTTATACAATTTATTGTAGTGATAGGTCAGTAGCCTGATTAAAATTAGGTTATAATGCTTATAATGTACCAGTGGAAATAATTTTTGCATGGTTGCTACTGCATTTAAACAGGAAACAATAAAATGACATTACCCCAGCAGAGATTTTATCTCTTCTGTCTGGTTGAGCAAAGCTTTATTAAAGCGTGTTCATATATCTGGCTTTTCACAGCATGATGACATACAAGAGCCATAAAACCAAAGTTTCACACCATGTAGCATTTTGACCACAGCTTAGCTCTGTGTGTAGGATTTATTTTCTTGATTATACTTTGATCATGAGGAGAAAATGCCACTTTTATGATTTTAAATGCTCCTGCTGACCCAGTTACTAAGTTACATTGTTGGTTTTGACTTGATTGTTATGATATGATGGTGTAATCTTATCCTGGAGTGACATGATGGTACTGCTCTGTTAGAGTGTGTCAAGGTTTTGTTGATCTGTGCTGTGATCTGGTTTCAGGTCTGCCTCTGGCTCCGGCTGCAGTCACCTCCAGCTCTGGGAACCCGTGGGTGTCTGTTCTCTACACCTGGGGTCTGGTGCAGGTATAAGGAGCTGTGTGCGTGTGTCTTTGGATGTTATTTTTGTGACACATGATATAAAGAGTATGTCTGTTAAGATTGTATTTGTGTGTGTTGTAGTGTACACTGTTTGCAGGACAGCTAAATGTGATTGCTGGTATTGTGACAGTTTTTTACCTGTTGGCATATGCGGCGGTTGATTTGGCTTGTCTGGCTCTGGAATGGGCCTCTGCTCCAAACTTCAGGTACTGTTCGAAATTTGTTTGTGTGCACATTTTATAAGATCTTTTTTTTTTTTTCAATTTAAAGCATCCTTGCTAAATAAAATATCAATTTACTCAAAAATTTTTCTCCCATCCTTCTAGGCCAACATTTCAGTTTTTCTCCTGGCACACATGTCTGTTGGGTATTATAAGCTGTGTGGTAATGATGTTTGTAATAAACCCAGTGTATTCCTCGGCCAGTATTGTACTGCTGCTGCTCCTCCTACTGTTCCTGCACTACCGCTCTCCCACCAGCAGCTGGGGCTACATCAGCCAAGCGCTTATCTTCCATCAGGTACCTACACACACACAAAACACATGGGAATGCACTGAACTTTAAATCCAGAGATGGTCTTTCTGTGCTTCTTTCAGGTGAGGAAGTACCTTCTGATGTTAGACTCCCGTAAGGATCATGTAAAGTTCTGGCGGCCTCAGGTCTTACTGATGGTGGCGAACCCACGCTCCTCCTGTCAGCTTATCTGCTTTGTCAACCAGCTGAAGAAAGGAGGGCTGTTTGTTCTTGGGCATGTGCAGATCGGAGATCTGGGTAGGATGAAGGGAGTATGTTAGGGTTGGGGAGCAATTGTATGATAGAACCCAAGTTTCACAAGGCATATAATAATATGTTCTCTGGGTTTTTGTTACGGAAAAGCTGTGTTCGTGTTTACTTGATGTTCCAGAACACTAAACTGTTTTATAAGTGCATGTAAAGTGGGTCATTGTTTATCACAGAGTGGAAATCAAACCACCAATGACAATGAATAGCTGTCTAAAAAATCTGGTTTAAGATAATCTATTCTTTTTATATTTGAGCAAATCCACCATTAGACCTGATGATGATTTCTGTTTCAGCTAATGTGTTTCTCATTCCATTGTAATCTGTTAACTTGAATCAAATTGAGTTTTAACTCAAGCTTAATCCACCTCCATGGATGACTTGCTATTTTTTTTTTAAAGAGTTCATGAACTTAAAGGTATAGTATACAAAAAATGTTTACTCACTCACCCTCACGTCATTTCGAACTTGTTTGACATTTGCTGTTGCAGAACCAAACCATTTTAGAACCATTGGCTTTCATTAGCTTGATTTCCATCTAAAGTTGCGAATTTAACTCATGCGCAAAATTAAAATACATTTGCGAATGATCGCAGTTTCCATCCAACAAGTCAGAGAACAAAATGGTCACTTCCTGATAAAGTGGCACTAAATGTGGAGTGGAGACAAAACCATAAGTGCGGTCATTGCTTTCGGAGGCGGATGCCTGCTGTTAAGGAACGCAGTCATGTAAGACAGTTTTGGGAGGCAATTATACAGAAATACTTTGATGATAGTCTTTGTTTGGGTATTTTAAAATGACCATAAAAACATTTCAGATGCTGTGCAACAAGATTTTTTTTTTGATGCGCATGGAGGAATTTATTCAGCAAATGTTTCCATCTCCCATTATTCGCATTAATCCTTTTTTGCACAAGTCAAAAACCACCTCAAGCAAGCATAACAATATTTTTGAGAATTAAGGGATTTTTTTTTAAATTTGGCAGTTCCATCACTCGTTTCTGATGCGATAAAATGCACATAAAAACAGGGTGATGGAAACATAGCCATTGTATAGACAAAAAAAAAAAGAGATATTTCTCAGAATGTCTTTTTAATAATGAATATCTATATCACGACAGAATTGCCATTTCTGAGTGAACTGTACCTTTAAGATTACTAAACAGTTTTCCTGGTGTGAGTTCATGTTTTTGTACACTGGATGTCAGATTAGAAAGGGGCAAAAAAACAAATCTCTCTGGACTCTTTCTCACAGATGTGTTGCCAGCAGACCCGGTGCAGCCGCAGTATAATTTCTGGTTGAGTCTGGTGGATAAATTGGGTGTAAAGGCCTTCGTGGATCTGACTCTCTCTCCGTCTGTCAGGCAGGGCACTCAGCATCTGCTCCGCATCACTGGACTAGGTGAGACATTTCCTTATCACGTTATCTTATGCTGTATGGCGTCAGGAAGCATAAATTAGATTAGATTCATCTTCATTGTTGTTGTACATATCTAGTGAAAAAAACAGTAAATACTCATAGATGGCATCTGCTCCACAATGTTAAAAGTCACTCATGTCTCTTAAAGGAACACTCCACTTTTTTTGGAAATAGGCTCATTCTCCAACTCCAACAATGTGACTAGTATAGTCCAATTCACAAATAAATGACTCTCATGTGTGGTTCTTTTTAGTAAATAAAAAAAATAAAGCACAAGTGTACACTACCAGTCAAAAGTTTGTGAACAGTAAGATTTTTAATGTTTTTTAAAGAAGTCTCTTCTGTTCACAAAACCTGCATTTATTTGACTCAAAGTACAGAAAAAACAGTTTTGAAATATTTGTACTATTTAGAATGACTGTTTTCTATTTGAATATATTTTAAAATGTAGTTTATTCCTGTGATGTCAAAGCTGAATTTTTAGCATCATTACTTCAGTCACATGATCCTTCAGAAATAATTCTAATATTCAGATTTGCTGCTCAAAAAACATTTATTATTATTATGTTGAAAACAGCTGAGTAGCATTGTTTTTCATGTTTCTTTGATGAATAGAAGGTTCAGAAGAACAGAATTTATCTGAAATAAAAATCTTTTGTAACATTGCAAATGTCTTTTGATCAATTTAAAGCATCCTTGATAAATAAAGGTATTAATTTCTATACTTTCCCAAAAAAATTATACTGACTCCAAGCTTTTGAATGGTTTAGTGTATAATGTTACACAAAAGCTTTTTTACTTCAGATAAATGCTGATCTTTGGATCTTCTATTCATCAAAGAATCCTGAAAAAAATATACTCATAATAATAATGAAGTGTTTATTGAACAGCAGATCAGCATATTAGAATGATTTTTGAGTAATGATGCTGAAAATTTAGCTTTGATTACAGGAATAAATTACATTTTAAAATGCATTCATAAAAAAAATAAAAAATATTTCCAAATTGTATTGTTTTTGCTGTACTTTGGATCAAATAAATGCAAGCTTGGTGAGCAGACTTCTTTAAAAAAAACATTTAAAATCTTACTGTTCAAAAACTTTTGACTGGTAGTGTAGTCTGACACACAAACATATGACTCCTTTGAACCAGTTCTCTTCTTTTCCAGGAGGCATGAAGCCCAACACTCTGGTCTTGGGCTTCTATGACAACTGCTATCCAGAGGACTACTTCCTGCAGGACCCTGTCTTTTGCGAGGGTGATAGGGGTGAGGGTGATAATTTCGGGGTGGACCTCCCATCCTTACAGGCTCATTTTCAACCGGTGCGCCATGCCGAGAGCCCTCGCGCTCTTCAGCCCGAGGAATATGTGAGCATCATCCGTGATGCCATAAAAATGGGCAAGAACGTTTGTTTAGGCCGCTACTTTTTCCAGCTGCCGCCTGAGAGCAAAGGCATAAGGGGAAATGACAACGTGGACACCATTGACGTGTGGCCGACAAACCTACTGTCCCCAGGCAGTGCCAGTTACGCAGACGTGTCCAGTCTTTTCATGCTTCAGATGGCGTGTGTCTTAAACATGGCCAACAGGTGGCGCCGTGTGAGGTTACGTATTTTTGTTTGCGTGGAGTCCGAATCGGGAGACCAGGGTTGGCTGGCCAAAGAGGAGCAATTTAGGGATTTGCTGGGAAAGCTGAGGATTCGTGCCGCTATTAAGATTGTGGCGTGGGATAACGTGGCACGCTTGTTTAGAGGGCCAATCTCAGATGGTCAAAAAGTGTCGGAAGACTTCCTGTGTGGCGTAAATGCCCTGCTGAGAGAACACAGCTCAACGGCGGCAGTCCGCTTCCTGTATTTGCCCCATCCTCCCTCCAGTTCGGAGCTGTCACAGCAGTACCTGACGCAGTTGGACATGCTGACGCGAGACCTGGGCCCGACTCTCTTGATCCACGGGGTCACACCAGTAACATGCACTGAGCTCTGAGAAACTAACCAAAATGTATTTGTGTGATAGAGGGGAACATCTGAAATGTTAGCGAGTGAAATACAAGTGTATTTGATTCCTAATATTCTCAAATGGCGGGTGATTTTGAGGACCAAACATCATAAACTGCTCTTGGTAAAGATGTTATTTAAAAACAGGTGGATAGACTTTGTGTTGTTGGTGGAAACAGCTGTGTTTTGGGTTTATGGGTGAATACTGCCGAATCATGATGTAGTGCACAGTTGCTTTTGTGCTATTTGTGCACCTCCGTTTGTTCTCATTAAGTTTAGTGTTGCTGAAAAGGGAGTGCTTGCATATCCTGTGATCCATGTTTATGTGTTTGTGCAGGGAAAATAATGTTGACTAATAATGATAGAAACAGTTTGCCTTAAATGAGATATGGTTACAGTTGGCACAGTAATAGGGCAAAGTGAGTCCGTTTACTCACTTGTGTTTGTTTTTTGTTATTGTAATGCACTGTTGGAGAATTTTGTTAATAATTTCTGCTTTTTCTTGGTGTGAAACAGACCCTTTGAACACGTTGTGACCCAGTTAGAGCTTGTGAGGAGCCCTTGTGGGTTTGTGTCATTGTTTTTTGGTGTCATATGGCAGAACTGCTGCTCTCAGCTTTCCGAATTGAGCTCTTACATTGAATTTGTGCATCCGTAGTGTATTTACTGTCATTTGGCCAATTATATCAACATGTTATTTATTATTGTTATTATTACATTTGTGTGTGTGTGTGTGTGTGTGTGTGTGTGTGTGTGTGTGTGTGTGTGTGCTTGTGAGAAGGCACAGAACCGGTCTTCTTGTGCACCTGTTAATGAATCTTTATTTCATATTGTGGGCCTCAAGAAATTCCCCTGACCATTTGCATTACCTCCTGTTGTTTTTACATCCTGTTGATTTTTTGTGTTTCTCGCCATTTTGTGCTTTGGTTATGCTGACTGGGAGCTCATAAATGTCTGATTGGTTAGGGCTGTCTTCACCTGGTCTTTGTGAACTGAAAAGGGATACTGGCTAAAATAATACTTGAATACTTTGCACATTTGCGCGTGTTGTTATGCATTAACAAAAACACAATGCCGAAGCCCAGGAATGTCAGTCCTTCATCATATCTGTAGTACTAGGAGTCTTATGCTGAATAATAGATGTGTACACGTAATTCCATTCTGTACATTTTATTATATATATATAAAAAATTTTAACAGTGCTTTGAGTATGCAAAAATTACTTTACAATCCAGTTTTCATATAATCTGCAGTATTTAGAAGTTTGACATCAGAAATCATTAAGGTGCATTATTAGCAATTTAGTTAATCAGGAAGTACAGTTAGGATGTACTGCGGTTCCTCTGCACTATATACAATAGCCCAATCATATGACAGAATGTCAAGTCTGTAAACAGAAGACTTTGTGATTAAACAAAATATTTCAGTCTTATTTGTTCTTCATTGCCTCTTTCTTTATGTTGAAATTATGTTGTTTCTTCAGTCTAGAATGAGTGTCTTTACATCACATTATGGAAAAGCAATAAATAGATTATTAATCTAAGAGTCATAGCTAATAGTATAAAACTAGTGATTATTAAGTGACTGATGTTCTTCAGTGCTACCCTATGGGTATTTTTTACATTTCAGACAGAACAGCTGGCATAGGGAGGTAAAATCTACTGTCACTCCGTATTTAAAAACTACATTAAAAGCTCATATATATATATAGAAAGCTATAGTATCTAGTCATTTATATGATGCAGTTAAAGGAGAAGTTCACTTTCAGAACAGAAATTTACAGAATTTACTCACCCCCCTTGTCAGCCAGGATGTTCATGTCTTTCTTTCTTCAGTTATAAAGAATTGTTTTTTGAGGAAAACATTTAAGGATTTCTCTCCCAAGTTTGAACTTCCAAAATGCAGTTTAATTGCAGCTTCAAAGGGTTCTAAACGATCCCAGCTGAGGAATTATTTTTCAAAAAAAAAAAAAAAATGACAATTTATATACTTTTTAACCTCAAATGCTCGTCTTTTCTAGCTCTGCGTGTACTCTGTGTATTCCAGTTTAAGACAGTTAAGAGTATGTCGAAAAACTCCCATCTAATTTTCTTCCCCAACCTCAAAATCATCCTACATCGCTTATCTTTTTTTTTTTTTTTTTTTTTCTTTGCATGTTCACTTTGTAAACACTGGTTTGGTACTTCTGCAGCGATGTAGGATGATTTTGAAGTTGGAGAAAATGAGATGGGAGTTTTTTTTTAAATACTCTGTCTTGAACTGGAATGCACAGAGTTCATGCAGAGCTAGACAAGATGAGCATTTGAGGTTAAAGTAATAAAGGTAAAAGGTAAGGTAAGAGGTAAAAGTATATAAACTGTCAATATATATATTTTTTTAAATAACCGATCATTTTGCTAGATGAAACCTATTTTTCTTGGCTGGGATCATTTAGAGCCCTTGAAGCTGCATTTTGGAAGTTCAAACTAGGGGGCACCAAAGTCCTGAAATGTTTTTCTCAAAAACAATTTCTTTACGACTTAAGAAATGACAAGGGGTAAATAAATGATCTGTAAATTCTTGTTCTGGAAGTCAACTTCTTTAATTATTGCAACTAGACCTGTAAGCATTACAATTGGCATGTCGCATTTCTCAAAAAAAAAAAAAAAAAAAAAAAAAAAAGCTGATTCATTCAACACAAAGCAAGGGTAAAAAATTACAGCATAACTCTATATCAGTGTTGACTATTGTGCTTGCTCGATTTCTTTGGATAATATTATACAAAGTAAAGGTTATTTGTTGTATATACTGTCCTGTTGAAATGTTCAGGGTCAGCAAGATATCTTTTTTTCTTTCTATGATCGTAAGTGACATACAGTGGTGGCCAAAATGATTAGAACACTTGTATTTTCACCAGCTATGGTCATCTTTTGCTGTAGCATGTCAGTAGGAAATATCAGTTTAGATTTTCAAACATACATTTTGCCATCAATTGTAATAATCCAGTGAGACAACAGCCAGTGCTCCACACAGAGATCTGATCTCATCATCCAGTCTGTCTACAATGACATGAAGAAACAGAACAAACTGAGACAGACTAAATCCAGAAGAACTGTGGCAACGTCTCCAAGAGATGCTTTAAGAAACCTACCTGCAAAGCTACCTGAAAAACTATGCGCAAGTGCACCTAGGGCAAACGCTGCTTTAAACACAAAGGTTGATTTAAATTGGTTAATAGAAGTTAAATGCTAAAAAAAATCTAGACCCATTATTTTTGACAGCATCCTCATTTTACAGCACTTTTACACAAGTGCCTGAAACTTTTAACAGTGCTGTAGCTTTGCAGGTAGGTTTCTTAAAGCATCTTGGAGATGTTGTCACAGTTCTTCTGGATTTAATCTGTCTCAGTTTGTTCTGTTCTTTCATGTTATTTTAGACAGACTGGATGATGATGGGATCAGATCTCTGTGTGGAGCACTAACTGACTCCTTGTGCAAACATTTTTTTTCCTACTGACACACTATAGCAAAAGATAGAAATAACTGACTTAACTATTTTTAGCTGGTGAAAATACTAGTGTTTTAATAATTGTGGCCACCACTGTAGTTAAATGCTGTTATTTTGCATGTTCTATTCATCAAGGAATCCTGAATTACACATCACTGTTTTCACAAAACCTATTAGCAGTAGTTTTGAGCACTGATGTGACACTAAAGACTGAGCTGAAAATTCAGCTTTGCCACCACAGGAATAAATTACAATATATTAAAATATAAAGTTCTTTTTAATTGTAATGAAATAATCATTTATATTTCATTCACATTACTGTTTTTACTGTATTTCTGATCGAAAAAATGCAACGTTGGTGAGCATTAAAATCAAAAAGAAAAAAATCTTGCTGAACAGTAGTATAAATATACATTACATTAAATAATGTGCTTTTAAAGGAGGGAAAGTTAGAATTCTCGATTTACTCTGCATTAAATGCAAGTGTAAATGTCATTGAAAAGGGTACATATTTGACCCTGGACCACAAAACCAGTCATAAGGGTCAGTTTTTTTGAAATTGAGACTTGTAGATCATTTGAAATCTTAATAAATAAGCTTTCCATTGATGTATGTTTTGTTAGGAATAGAACAATATTTGGTCGAGATGCAACTATCTGACGGTGCAAAAAAATCTGAATATTGAGAAAATCCCCTGTAAATTTATCAAAATTAAGTTCTTAGTAATGTATATAACTAATCAAAAATTAAGTTTTGATATTTACGGTTGGAAATTTACTAAACATCTTAATGGGACATGATCTTTACTGCATATCCTAATGATTTTTTGCATAAAAGAAAAATCAATAATTTGGACCCATACAATGTATTTTTGGCTATTGCTACAAATACACCCATGCTACTTGAGACTGGTTTTGTGGTCCAGGGTCACAAATGTTAACTTTACACAGACTACAGATCAGCCAACTCACCATATAAATGTCAATGTGTCTGTGTGTGTGTGATTGTCTTAACAAAGCATCTGTTTACCTGTCTCTGCAGTAAGTCTATAGTTCTTATTGTTAATGCCATTATGCGTATGTTTGCATGTGTATGCACGTTTTGTTATCTGTGTGGTTTTTTTATTGTTCATCTCTGCTGTCCATGGATTTGTGTCAGTCCTGTTTGTTTTTGGACTCTGCCATCCTCTCCTTTAAATGTGGTTCAATGCTCTGAGCAAATTTCACCATGTGTTGCACACAAAAGGATGAGAGACGCAGCCAGCCCGGGAAAATAATGGACAGAGCAAAGTGCTAAAACAACAAAAGGATAGTAGGTTATCATTCCATAACATACTCATATTTCTAAGTTATTTAAATAACATAAAAATGTATAGGACATTATAACAACCCTGTATCTTTATATAGTACAAACTGTTGAAACATTGAGAAAAGAGTTATAGAAGCTGCTATTCCACATTTTACAAACTGATTGTGTGAGACATTTACCTGCAGTGCATGAGTTAAACATCCGCTTGTGTATGTTGTGTAGCCCACAGTGTTCAGAGCATCTCTAGCAAACGAAGCAGCACTTTTCACCAGTGGATTCACAGGCACGTTATGAGTCATATTAGTGGAAACTATAAACGGGACTACACACTGAACAAAGAAAAAAACAACAACATCAAGGTTTGGCAAATATATATATATGTGTGTGTGTTTACTAGTACTGGACTTACTTGAACTATGATTCCTTTTGACCTGTATTCTGCATCGAGACATCGAGAGAAATATGTCACAAATATCTGTGTATGTAAGAGAAGAGAAAGTCACACTTTAGTCAGTTATTCTAAAAGACTGCATTTTATTGAAATATATAACTGTATGAATTTTTTCTTGTGTGAAACAAACATGTACCTTAGTGGCAGAATACACTGACAGCATTGGCTGGGGCTGAGATGCAGCTTCTGATGATATGTTTATAATGAGGCCTTTTTCCCTGAGAGAAATTGCAGGCCCTCAGTTAAAGCATAAACAGTTTTTTAACACAGTCATTTCCCAAATATAATCAGAGCCGACTGTGTGTTTACCTCTCAAGCAGGCCGGGCAAAACAAGTCTGCTCATCTACAAAAAAAATAAAAAAAAATAATAATAATAACAATAATAATAAAACTGTTGTTGTTTTTTTGTCATTAGAATGACAGATCAATGTGGCACAGTAATACTGTTTAATAGTAAGCATTTGAAATGACAATCAGTGTTTTGTATTATTATATTAACTACAGAAATCATTCTAATATGCTGATTTGGTGCTTGAGAAATATTTCATGTTATTATCAATGTTGAGAACATTTGTGCTACTTAATATTTTTGTGCAAGCCGTGATACACTACCATTCAAAAATTAATTTGGTGTTGAAATGAATAGAAACTAAGCTCTTTTCAGCATTAACAAAGATAATTGAGCACCAAATCAATATATCAGAATGATTTCTGAAGGACCATGTGACACTGAAAACTGGAGTAATGGCTGCTGCAAAATCAGCTTTATCATCACCAGAATAAATGACATTTTAAATTATATAACAATTAGAAAACTATTAGTTTACATTGTATTAATATTTCACAATCAAATAAATGCAGCCTTTCTTTCAAAACTGTGTATGTATCTTATAATTTACTGGATTATATCTATATATAAAATCTGTATCCATTGTTATAGCCATATCTATCTACAGGGGTTGGACAAACATTCATTTTTACAGGAGTTAATATTGTGTGTTTGGGCAACAGTGAAAAACAAACGTTGCTATTTTTTAATTTAATTTTTTTATTGTCTGTACTTCCTAGGTTGTATATCAGTGTAATATAAGTTGTGTTCAGTAGTGTTTAGTACAAGCCGCAGGTCAAAACAGTGACTTAACGGCTCAACTGTTTGGTGTCTTTATGGTTATGACTGGCATCAACAAAGTGTGGCAAGACTTCGTCAGCATGATACGAATGATAGGGACTGTCAAGCACTAAGATTGTTTCTAAAAAAAAAACACAGAACTACTGAACTACTGCAAAGTGACAGGAAACGTCAGCTTTCACCTTGAAGACTCCACAAAAGACTTTCTACAAAAAAAAAAAAAAAAAAACACATGGCACTTTAGAAAGCAGACATGCATAAAGGAGCTGTAATTGCTAAAACTTTCATCATGGACACCAATGCTAAAATGCGAAAAATATGATCATAAAACCGTACAATATGATCATAAAACCTTGCGGATGGAGCTTCAAAATGAACTTCAACATCTGCCCTGGCCATTTCAATCACCTGACTTGTTTCCCAGGCATTCACATTGTTTTGACCAACCCCTGTTTTACATATGCATCTGAAGAATATAAAATTGAACCCATTTTGTAAAATCAGCTATGTAAAATAAGACTACAAATACACTACCAGTCAAAAGGTTTTGAACAGTGAGATTTTTAATGTGAAGTCTCTTCTGCTCACCAAGCCTGGATTTATTTGATCCAAAGTATTTCAGCATCATTACTCCAGTCTTCATGTCACATGATTCTTCAGAAATCATTCTAATATGCTGATTTGCTGTTCAAGAAACTTTTTTTATTACTATTATTATCAATATTTACAGTATCTTGAGTTGACAGTAGCAGTGGCTTTAGTTGTGTTGATGTAAAAATCTGTAAAATTAGTTAATTAATAATCCTAATAGCTTTATGGCATTTCTTCTATTAACACATTTATTTTGTATAAATAAAAATGCACAAAACTGCATAAAAATATCTTTGACCTATATTTCATTACTCCCTTACATTACATTTAATTGGCCTATACACTTCTAGTCAAAAGTTTTTGAACGGTAAGATTTTTAATGTTTATTTTTAAAGAAGTCTCTTCTGCTCACTAAGCCTGCATTTATTTGATCCAAAATACAGCAAAAACAGTATAATTTTGAAATATTTTTTAAATTAACTGATTAACTGATGGTATAGTGTATAATGTTACAAAAGCTTTATATTTCTGATACATATTTCTTTTCATCAAAGAATCATGGAAAAAAAATACTCAACTGTTTTAAAAACTGATCATAATAAAAATAAATTTCTTGAGCAGCAAATCAGCATATTAGAATTATTTCTGAAGGATCATGTGACACTTAAGACTATTAAAATATATTTAAATAAAACAGTTATTTTAAATAGTAAAAATATTTCACAACATTACCGTTTTGTTTTAAAATGTGCAAGCACAAATCTCTTCTCTCCCAGGTGGATTCTCTTTACTCATAAAAAAGACACACTTTCTCTCGCTTACATGTGCGCGCTCAGATACATAAATCAGCGCATATGACAATGGATGTAATCAGTATTTACACAGCATAACAGCAGAAAAGGTATCTGTCTCACACGTGTCCCTCAAAATCACATCTACAGTATCTCACAAAAGTGAGTAAACCCCTCACATTTCAGCTATTTTTGTATATCTCAAGGGACAATACTACAGAAATGAAACTTGGATATAATTTAGAGTAGTCAATGTGCAGCTTGTATAGCAGTATAGATTTACTGTACTGAAAAATAACTCAACATACAGCCGTTGTTGTCAAAATAGCTGGCAACAAAAGTGAGTACACCTTAAACAATAACAGCAGTATGTTGTTTAACCATGCAAAGCCACATGTCTTATTCATCATGTTTATGTTTTTGTCTGCTTGACAGGACCATACAAAGTTGTGTATCTTGTATTAGAGCAGTTAAAATTAGGTGCTTTAAGTACAATTCTTTCATACTGACCACTGGATGTTAAACATGGCATCACATGGCGAAGAACTCTCTGAGGATTTGACAATTAGAATTGTTGCTCTCCACAAAGATGGCCAAGGCTATTAGAGGTCCAGTAACACCCTGAAACAGAGGTTTTCTCGGATGCGTTCCATTTGGAACAGGCCTCGCAAGGGTCGATCAACGAAGTTGAGCACTCGTTCTGTGCTTCAGGTGCAGAACCTGGCTTCAAAAAACAGATGCATGAGTGCTGCCAGCATTGCTTTAAAGGTTGCAGAAGAAGTGGGTCAGATTGTCAGTGCTCAGACCATATGCCGCACACTGCAAAAAGTCAATTTGCATAGGCCCAGAAGGAAGCCTCATCTGAAGCTGGCTCACAAGAAAGCCCACAAACAGTTTGCTGAAGACAACCTGTCCAAGAGCATTACTGGAACCATGTCCTGTGGTCTTGATGAGACTATAAGATAAACTTGTTTGGCTCACATGGTATCCAGCATGTGTGGTGATGCCCTGGTGAGGAGTACCAAGAAGTATGTCTCCAGACCTGAACCATATTAAACACCTGTGGGGCATTCCAAGCATTAGGTGAAGAAGTAAAAGTGCCAGATAACAATGGTGCTAACACAATATACTGACACTTTGGACAAGTTCACTTAGGATGTACTTACTTTTGTTGCCAGCTATTTTGACATTAATGGCTGTATGGTGAGTAATTTAAACTAAAACGGTTGCTGAAATGTGAGGGGTGTACTTACTTTTGTGACATACTGTATGACTCTATTGCCAGGTGGTCACCCTATCCAATATAATTTTATTATATTGGGGGATTATAGAAATTAATACTTTTATTTAGCAAGGATGTTTTAAATTGATCAAACGTGACGATAAAGACATTTACAATGTTACAAAAGATTTCTTTCAGATAAATGCTGTTCTGAATTCTTCTGAATTTTCAATCAAAGAAACCTGAAAAAAATTCTTAGCTGTTTTTAACATAAAAATAATAAAAAATGTTGTTTTGAGCAGCAAATCATAATAAATAAATAGGAATAATAGGAATAAATTACATTTTAAAATAAATTCAAATAGAAAACAGTTATTTTAAATAGTAAAAATATTTCAAAATTTTACTTTTTTGCTGTACTTTGGATCTAATAAGTGCATGCTTGGTGAGCAGAAGAGACTTCTTTAAAAAACATTACAAATTTTACTGTTCACAAACTTTTGACTGATGGTGTATATGGTATAACAGGCAGAGTGTAAACAGGTTTACATACAGATAGTCTTACCTGAGTGACGGACAGTGTGTTACAGTTTATCACCTGCGTAATTCTCTGGAGAGAGAACAAAGTATTTCATGTAATAGACACTTTCATACAATGGACTCAGATTACAATGGAGCAGAAAGTCAAGTTGTGTGGTGTAGAAAAGCTGAGTCAGACCTGGTCTGGATCAGGAACATCCAGAAAATTTGCCAGGACCCCTATATAGTTCATACCTACATTGTTAACTACAGAGAAAAGAGAAGAAATGAATAATAGATACACCTCTCTTTTTCTCAGTAGTATGAGAAAGTAAATGCAGACTCGTTGTAGTCAATTATCCAGTACTATGTATTGAGTAACAAAGAATGTGAACTATGTATAGTAGTACTGAATTGTGGAGTTAGACTGTTAAAGAATTTTTCACCATTTTTAAGCAGGGCTGAAATAATGTCTCAGTGATTCAATGGAGTGGCTGTGCATGGGCCCTCCCCTAACACTATAATTACTAGAGTGCATTAGCATCAGTGGTTCGCCCACTCAATCACAGGTTACTTTTATTACCATTAGTTACTACAGCCTACAGTTTGCTAGCTAGCTATGTCGCAATCACGTAAATGCATGTATGGCTGTGTAAATCCAATTAAAAGCTGCGAGAGAGAAGCAGCATTTTTTTATTATTTTAATAACTTGTTTGCTTGGCGTATTTTTTTTATCATTCAAATTTGACAGGGTGGTTAATAACACATTTTTCTGTGGTGTGACAAACTCAGAAGAAATGTAATATTGCTTTACATGAACTTTAATGTCATAAGTGTTTACTGAAGTTGAAGTATAGTCATTTATATACTTTAGAATCAGGTACTGTAGCAAAACAAATAAGAAAGGGTTAAAAAAAAGTGGTCATGTATGATGGTTTGTTGTTCCAGAAATGAAAAACATTTATTCTATGGCGCCTATAGGGCTTATCAACATTCACTTCATTATTTTGCACCATCTTTACTGTTTTACACTGTTCTACACCATTCTTGATCTTTATCTTACCCAGAATTCCGATCTCCAGGCCCTCTAGCTGTTGTGCGATGGCAGAGTAGATGGAATGGCCCTCTGTGAAGTCTGTCTGAATTACACGTGTCTGCCGCTTGTACTGAGACTCTGAAAAAAGCACATACAGAGCAGATTTATACTCTTTTTAAACAAATGAAAATAAAACCGTTTTTTTCCCACAGAAAACTAGTCTGGCTATTAGAACAGACTAGAGATGAATTACAAATGAGCAGAATTTTAGACTATTCTTTTAGCAGCTTATTTGCACATTTGTTTAATGACATTTACAAATAGGCTCATAATATTTTATAACATTTTGTGCCGAAAATGTGGATGAGGTCCTGCATACAAGTGGTTTTATCTCTGTTCTGATGACATATTTTACTTTTAGAAACTACGCTTCCCTTTCGGGAACTCTACACTGCGTCATCAAACGCTTTGGGGAATGCCATTGGCGAACCCGGCTCTGAATCAGTCTACAACCAATAGGATGACGGGAGTGACGTCACCGACGCGGTGACGTCAGACGACCAGGAAGTATAAAAGCACGTGCGTTTCAAACCGGCTTCAGCTTTGGTCATTCAGCGAAGCGCTCTATGTTGGTCTGTTTGTCTGGTTTTTGCATTGCTGTTTTTCTGTGCCAGTTTGCACAACTTTCTTTTGAGCAATGTCAAAAAGGGGAAAGAAGTTTGAAATGGCGGTGCAGCAGTCACACAGACGGTGTGTTCCTCCCTGCCAGCGATTCATCGTTGGTGGGGATACACACAGTCTGTGTGTTCTCTGCTTAGGAGCAGAGCATGCTCAGTCAGCCCTCGAGGGGGCTGGCTGTCCGCAGTGTGAGCGCCTTCCACTGCGGGTGCTCCGTTCCCGGAAGGCTCTCTTCGAGGAGGGAGCCTTCACCAGCGTTCCTCGCGGGTCTGGCCCCGCTTCCGCTGAGGCGGAGCGGCAGCTGCACTCGTGGGGTTCGCAGCTCGATCTGCTGGAGGGAATGGAGACGGGTGATCCCCTATCTCCCTCCTCACCCGGCGGATCGGTTGATCTCCTCCTGGATGTGGAAGCCCGCACTGCGGTTTCTTCCCCCCGGGAGGAGGTCTCAACACTTCTCTTGTCTTCCTCCGAGGAGGTTGATATAGAGAGTGTTGATCTCCCCCAACCGCCTGTTAAATCCCCGCAATTTGAGGAGCTCCTGGAGGTGGTAACTCTTGCGGTAGCCAGGCTCAACATCAGCTGGCCCGCCGAGCACACTCATGAGCCGCATGAAAGCAAGTTAGATGAGCGCTTTCTGCGGACACGCAAGCCACCTCCAGGGCGGAGCCTTCCGTTTTTCCCTGATCTCCACAGTGAGCTGTCGAGATCATGGGAAAAACCATTTTCAGCCCGTGTCTTCACCCCCTCCTCCGGTTATTATGGTAATGTTGGGGGGGCAGAAGAGCACGGCTATAAGATGATGCCCAGGGTTGAACAGACGCTAGCAAGCTATCTGTCACCCGCCGCGGCATCATCTTTGAAGGCTCCAACCTTGCCCAGCAAGCTAGATGTTAATTTTAACTTTCATTTTAGGGGTACGCGGCAGCAGGTCAGGCTGGTTCGTGCTTGCACACAATGTCCGTGTTGCAGGCTTACCAGGCTGACCTGCTTAAAGACCTAGATGAAGGCAGGGAGGTGAATGTGTCTGAGCTGAGGCGGACAGCAGATTTAGCTCTCCGCGCCACCAAGGAGACCGCCCTGTTGGGCGGTCTATGGCAGCCCTGGTGGTCGCGGAGAGACACCTATGGTTGTCCCTGTCCGACATGAAGGAGAAGGACAGGGCCCTTCTGCTGGACGCCCCGCTCAAGTCTCCTGGTCTGTTTGGCGACTCGGTCGAGGCCGTCGTCAGCAGATACCAGGAGGCCCGCAAACAATCTGCGGCCTTCCAGCAATACCTCCCTCGCCGTGTCTATTCTGGGGCTGCTGGACGGGAGCAGCCCCAGCCGCGTACCAGCTCCTCACACCGCCAGACCCAAAAAGCTAGCGTGGCCGCTCGCGCCCCTCCAGAGAGATCTAGGGGGCAGGGCAGGTCACGCTCTAAGTCGGAGGCCTCTAAGGCCAGGCCGGACCTGAGGGTCGTCCTGCAGTCGAAGAGGTCCTCGGCTAAACGGCCCTGACTTTTATGGCTCAGGGCCATCGAGGGCAGCCCCTCTCGGGGGAGAAATGGGTCTACCACACTTTTTGGTGCCCACTCTTCCTCGGGGCCCTCAGGAGACCAGTCAGCTAACCCTGGTAGCGGACTCAGTAAGAGCACTGGACACATATGTCCACAGAGCTGCCCTGTGGCGAAAGTCAGAGTGTAGAGAATGTCATTAGCTCAAAGAATTTAAGATGATCAATATATGTGTGTATATGCATGAGACTGTTTCTCTCATCACATATACACTGCAAAACTCCACCAGGTCTTCCGACCAATGTATAGGATGAAATGAGTTATTTAAAACATACATTTCGGTCAGGGAAAGTAGTTTAACTCACAGGAAATTGTGTATAATAATCGTCATTAAATATACGCAATTTCAGTTTCTGATCAGTAACAGTAATGATGATATCGGCTTGTTTCTTTGTCCAGCAAATTACTCAGCGATACTCATTACTCTGACGTTGGCCGTCGTCACGGCAACGTTTTTCTTTACGAATCAGAACGGAGTTAAAACAATTTGAACACAATAGGGCTTTAAGGTAGCAATATGAGATCGACACAGTTTAAGTGACTGTTGTAATGTAAGCATTCAGCACAGAGAATCATTATATGTGAATATATGGTTGTTTATTAAACTCAACTATTTACAAACGATCGCACATAGACAAACATACATAAAACACAAATAGACAGAGAACGCGTGAGAGAGAGAGTAAGAGAGAGAGAGTGAGAGAGAGACAGAAAGTGAGTTGCATTGGACAGGTATGAAACGGTTCTGAACAACCTGAAATCGTTTTTATAAACGCCTTAAACGCAGCTATCTACGTTAGAAAGGACAGATACTTGCAAGCTTTTGTTGTTGTGCATTGGTTCCGTATGTGTTCAGTTCAGAGAGTCCTTTTCAGTTCCTTGAGTGTCCTTGGAGACCGCATGGCTTCGAAGAAGGGTTTGTAGGCCTCATGATTGCAGGGTGAGCACCCCCCCCCCCCCCCTCCCATGGATCTGGGGGGGGGCGCGGGTGACGTGTTTTCAGTCCAAGAGAAGAGCGAAGAGTAAAAAAAAGAGAGAGGGCGGAACTGTGGGGGAGCCCTTTAAAGGCTTGAAGAATGACGCCCCCCCCAGCCTGGGTTTGACCAATGAGAGAGGCTGAAATTCCAAGCGGGAGGTTTGGATAGAAAGGGGGCTTTTTATGACCCTTTTCCTGAGAGCATGTGGGTACTCATTCATATCTACTAGGGATTCATGCAACTGTAATATGTTGCATGTGTATTGACATATAATATGTATCATCCTTTAGGCCATCAAAATACGAATTCAGAGATACCAAACATGACCATGTGGTTACACCGCATAACACATCCATCCATATCTATAGTAACACATGCATAAAAACATTACACCAAAAGACAAGATACCTAAACCACAATGAAATACACACTGACTTGGGGATTGGTGTGTTCATTCATAGGAAGGTTTGTTAAAGAATTAATGAACGAAGTCAGTTACTATTGCAGTCTGTTTAGGAGAGAGTTGGTTGGGGAAGTTGCGATTCACATTCTTTTGCGTCGTAAAGTTTTTATGGTCTGGCAGAGATGTCCTGGTCACTATAGCAACCGGGGCCTTGTGGGCCATGTGAGACTTGCCGGAGCCTACAGTTGGGGACTAAGAAAAAGGAGTGTGTGATTTTTTTTCCTACTTCTAATGAACAATTGTGTGTTTGATTGGTCCAGACCCTACATATCCCCTCTTTCGAACGTTGTTGTCCGTCCAACAGACAACAGCGGGCGACGTCAAAGGTGCGGAACAGTCAGACATGCACCCGGCACTCACGGCTGGAAGAGAGAGGTGGCTCTCTGGAGGTTGGTGCTTCAAGGAGTGGCTGTGGTGCCGTGGTCAATGTTATCAGGTGTGAAAATGTAGACGGTGGCAAGGTATGAGTCCTCGAACTCGTGCGGCAGGTGTCGAGGCACTGTCACTTGTCATCCTGACCCAAGTTGGTCTGTGTCAGGTGGTTGTTATCTAGTATCTGTGGTCCCTGCAGTCTGGAATCGCTGGTTGGACTCTGACTTGTGAGATGGCGGGTAGTTCCAGTGTTCGCAGAGAATTGTCATAAAGATTTTGTAGTGTAAAGAAAGTTTCAGACGGACCCGGTTAGGGTTTAATAGGTCAGCTAGCGATGTAACCTACAGCTCATTGTTTCGGGGCATGGCTTGCAAGTGGAGTGTCTTCTATGATCAATATCTTAGCTTTGGATGCTAAGATTTGTGTGATTCTGGGAGTTTTTCTTTTAAGGGCTTAAGCCGAGATTTAATAAATGACTTAAGATGGTTCTTATGGTCAAAGTATTTCTCAGAATCTCCTGATGGCTCGCCTCAGGCTAGATCTCTTAAAAAGTAAAGGAAAGGAGGGAAAGGAAGGAGGACAGCTTTCCTCTTCAAATAATGCTTGTTACCAGTGTGCATGACTATCGTTATGCCCTTGTAATCATTTAGATTACTCATGTAGGAGGGTCATGGTACTTGGTGCACTCGTTGAGAACAAGCAGAATCACAAATGAAGTTTCTCTGGTTCCTTACAGCTCTATGGAGATATGAAACCACACTCGAACGAAAGGGATTAGCGTAACTACATCAAACAGATGGAAATAAATAAGTGAATAGCTGACTGCTAAGTTATTAGCACCACAGGGTGACCTGGAATTGGGAATACTCAATAGCAATCTGGATCGACCATTAAGTTTGCTTTGATCATCATACCAAAGTGGCTCACTGCTGCTGCGTGTTCAAGACCACATCATGGGTGTTTCCTTCCTTAAGGTTTTTAGCCAACGTGCTATTGAGTAGTTCCCAACATGAAATATCTCCAAAAGGAAAATTCTCCTCTAACTGAACAGTTAACATGTAATTAAATATTTAAATTTAACTAAGTAACTGCAAATTTAGTTGAACCAGGAGGGAATACACCTAAAATAGTGATGGCGAAAGTGGCTGAGGAGACCTCAAAGTAAGGGAAAAACAAAAGTTTAAGAAATCAGGAGCCAGAAATATGGTTAAATGACATTGGGTTGGATCACTTTGCACTGCATGCCCACGAGCTGTAGTTAAGGGCTTCGAATGAATGATGCTAACTGCTAGCTACTGACGTCATTAGCTAACTTAGGGTTGCAAGGTATCGTCAGCTTAAATGGCACAGGTGATTTGCTTACAGTCTGTTGTCATGCCATTTGTGCTCTCTGGAGGCAGTGTTCCTGTGACAAGTCATTGTTGTGGAAATATGCAGCAGTGTCCATTCAAATTGCTTGTAGCAAGTGTCTGTAGGTTTCAAGAGGGCCGTGCATAGTCTGTTGACATGTAAGGCTTAGATGTCCATTTAAGATTTCCTTTCAGGCAGCCAAATCCAAAATCTGTTAATGGAGACTCTTGCTTCCCTTGAGCACATGTTTTCATGTTGTGAGTCTTAGGCTGACTAGGAATCTTTATAGGAGGGTCTTGCGCTGAAGCCATACCGGGGTGCCTTCTGGTGCCAACTTTATCCTCTGGGTTTGTAGATCACAGTCAGTGGGGTCTTAAGAACCTTTCTGAGCAGGCCTTGTGTGTGTTTGTTAAAGGCTTTCTGTGCCAGGTGACACAGTTGTTAAAGGCATTGAGTGGAGGCAGGCCAGCATGCCTAAATGGTGACTTGCAATAGGTTGGAGGTTTTGGATGAAAAGGCTCTTGAAGTAAGCCCTTGCAAGCTCCGAAGTAAGCTCATTGAGGTCTATGACAGTAAGCAAAGGGAGTTTCATTATAGCCCTGTTGAGTGGCTAGGTCAGCGTTCAGTCCATGTTCAGACTCCGAGTCTGAGAATTACTTAATGATAGCTTGTCTTAGCTGCTGGTAGTCTGATTGAATGGGTCCTGGGTGTCGAGCCAGGAAGCGTTGGACCTCTGGGCTAGAGGTGACCCAGAGCAGACGGAGTCTATCTTGGTGATTCACACTGGTCCAAGACTACAGGTGAAAGTCAAATGTCTCACAGGTAGGCATGGACATCGTTGTCTCCTACAAGTTCTGGTGTGAATGCAGGGATGTCTGTGTCCATTCGATTGAGATCATGTCACTTCATGTGCTGTTTCAGGACTCACCTGAATGAGTCCTTTTCCTTCTGACACTGCAGAAGTTTTCAGGAAGTCGACTTGTGTCGAGCAGAGGGTTTTGCCCCTTCCCCTCTTGTATCTGTGTACCGGGATAAGGGGGTCTGCACTGCCGGCTGTGTGATGTGCAGCAGGGTGTATGTTATTTGTCTAGTCCATCTGCAGTCCGTAGGACTTTTCCAAGTCCTTCTGGACCGTGTTGAGCTCCTCTTTAAGGTTGCAGAATTGCTGAGTTAAGGTTTGGACTTCAGCTCTGGCTGCATGCAGGAGGCCTTCTACGGCCTTGGCTCTTGTGTCTCTGTTATTAAGTTCTGTGTGCACTGTTTTAACAGTGACTTTGTGTGGAACAGTTCTCTGTTTAAGTCTTGTCTGGTGGCATTTTCAAGCTGCTCCCTGTGTCTGGCAGCTGTTAAAGCCTTCGTAAAGACTGGTGATTTCCTTCCATTGCTCTGTCAGGTTCCTTGCGTCTGTCGGTTCCTTCTCTTTTCCAGCGAGTGTCGGTTCCCTTTGGAACTCTGTGACTTGCAGGTTCAGTTCATTTACCTCCTGTCTGAGACCCTTGAGGGTGTGGGCCAAGGAGATGATGATGCTGGTCAGCTCCTGCTTGTCCAGGCTGGATGTGAGGCGACCATGTTGCAGTCCCGCTGTTCCTTTCTCTGCCGTTGCAGGCTGTTGGCTGCTTTAGGCTAAAGGATGTCCCTCACAGCACTCTGCCGAGTCTCCAGTTGGTCCTGGTGGTTGGCAGGGCTGGATGTCTGAGACACGCTGGTTAACTTGTGGAGACACGAGAGAGAGAGGCAGAAGGCAAATGCAAGTACAAACACAAAACAGAGGTGCTAAGCTATCTTTATGGTGATTGGCTCTGTAGGCCAGGTAAGGTGTGGATAGCTGTCGTTGGGGAGCTAGTGAGATTGGACCCTGAGATTCTGTGCAGGTGAGCACAAAGGGAGTGGTTTGAGTAACTTTAAAACAGGATGAAAGCAAGGGTCAGCTACTGACCATGCTGTACATGTGGTCACATTTTTACTCAATGCACTGATGGTTCTCAGGTTGGGTCACTAGGAAGGTATTGAATAAAACAAACCGAAATAAAATCGTAAAGAGACAGTGGGAGAAAGAAGGGCTTTCCTTATTTAGTTTAAGTCTAAGATACGACCTAGCAGTTGTCACTCGTTCAGAGGAATGCTGCAGGAGTGTCATTAAACCTAGGGGCTGTTAGCTCGGCTAGCAGAGACACATCAAACATCTATGTAAGGAGGGGTATAGAGAGGGACAGGAATTAGTCTGCCAATAACCTGCTTGGTTCGTTAAGGATTATAGCAGTTTCTGGAACTGCTATAATCCTATACCGGGGCAGAGATGATGGTGATGGTCGGACAAACTTAACTAAGGTGAAAGCTTAATGAAAGTGTCCTAATAGCTTTAGAGAACACAAGAGAGAAGTGAATAAATTGATTTAATCAAATTTCTAATTTAATTTAAATCATCTTAGCTTAATTTGTTACATTCAAGCTAAATAAAGGTTAGTAAATTAAACCAAATAAAAGAGAGGCAGAATGAAGTCAAAATAAAGATAACATGGTCAAAACCAAAGTATGTGAAGAGGGGCTACCCTGACTGATCCTACATAGAGGGTGACAGCCAAGCAGGAAATGAATCCAAGAGAAAGGGGGAGCTAAATTGTTTAAACTAGTGATGGGGTCTTTGAGCATACTTTGTAGAGGTTTGGGCCCTCAGTCAATTCCTTATTTCTCGAATCCATGATTCGGAGTGCATGGTGATTTCAGTAAACGAGGCTTCTTACACCATGGCTTTTCAAATTGAATTGAAATTTCAGCCGTTCGATGCTAGGTCTCATGAACCAATGTCTAAGATTTATATTCAATCTTGGATCAACTCTATATATTGTACACATTTAGTGACACATTTAAAGGCAGGAGGCATACTTTAAAGTCTCATATTGGTCTGATTGGCAAAGCTTTCATTCGTTTACTGAAATATAACTCATTAAAAGACCCTTATTTTTTAAAAGTATTAGGGATCGTTGATCACCTTTAATTAATTACACCTTCAATAAATCATTGTTTATTGGTTTGGTAGGGTGTTTCATTGAGTTACATTTTCACTACAGTTTCCCTGTCTTGACCAGCAGGGGTTTCCAGCACGGGGCGTTTCGCAACAGTGAATCATTTGTGGCACAAATGAATTGTTCGATTCAAACCTCAAGCAGCTTTGCCTCTCCCATCACTAGTTAAAATCAAAGTCCCTTAGTCTAAAATGTTCCAAAGTCTGTATTCTTTGGGTTAAATGTTACACTCCACACTCACACGTGTCTAAGTGTTAGCTGAGTGCTAATAGCTATCAGTTGAGGTGGAGGGCTTTAACTTGCATGCGTTTAGGGCTGCTACAGAGCTAGCTTTAGCTATACGCGGTTGTTAGTTTACCCTAAGGTCTGTGAATTGGGTGGGTGGGTTTTTGTTGTTGAAAACCTTAGGCAGCCACAAAATCCCTCAGTTTTTTTCTGGGCCTTTCACTGTTTTTCCACGGATGAGCATGTAATGTTCATATTGTGATGGCAATGCTTGTCTGGAATAGGTGTTGATGCTCAGCTGGCTTCTGGTTTGCTCTGAGTGGTGATGTTTGAAACTGAGCTTAGCCTACTTTGAGTCTATGCAGGTTGGTAATTTTCAGAGGGAGTTCTTGCGACTTGCTGTGACAGAAGGGTTGATCCGATTGCCTTCACTCTTGCTGTGATGTCAGGTGGCCCGGCTTAAGGTGTCGCAGTGGGACAGGCTTGTCGTTTTCCACTAGGTACCTGCTCTGGGCGTGTCTTGCCTCGCTCTTGGGTCTATGAGCACATGGGTTTGTGTGCGTGGGATCCTTGGTCTGCAGGCATTGACAGTTATAAACATCACACGTTGGTGGCAGGTCTCTGTGATTGTCACATCGCTGGATGGCTTGTGCAGCGCCGCTGTTGACATCTGGGTGCTGGGCTCTGCTGAGAGCCGCTGCAGGTGTAATCCACCCCCCTTCTGGCCGTGCTGTCAGTGTGGACCAGGGTGGAGGTAGTGGATGGCAGATGATATCCCCTTCAGTGTGTGCAACTCAGGGATTTGGTGTAGCGCAGGTGTCATTTTGGTGTTTGTGACACTGTCTTGCGCGCTTGTTTACCTGAGTGGGTAGTTCTTTTCACAGTTTTCCAAGCTTGTAGGTGGTTTCTGTGTAGCCCTGGATGCAGGTAGGCTTGGTGTGATGTCATGTCGTTCTGTGCATGGGACCATGTACATGACATTAGTTCTGGATCATCGTCATATGTGGAGAGCAGCTTTGGCACTACTTCGGAGTGGCCATTTTCTCTTAGGCTCTTGAAATACCTGTATGGTATGTACACTGCAAAAGATTATTTTCAGAAAGGGGGTGTGGCTTCTAGAGTGGGCACTGCCTCACGTATTCCATTGAATGTGTGTGCACCGTTAGGGTTTTGGCCACACCGTGTTTTGAGCCGAACAGTGACCCCTTTTGGTGAATGCAGGTAGTTCGTTCGCCAGAGTGTAAACATCAGGGAGTAATCTTATCTAGCAGGGCTTTCTCGCAGTTGAGGGAGTATCGTAGGGTTGTGAGAAACAGGAAGTAGCAGGTTTTGCATTGTCTATTCGAGGTTAAGTTCAAAGCACAGGTGTCCTCAGTGTTGGCCATGGTGGTCAGGCATTAGTGCGATGGAAGCTGTATGCACTTGACATCTGACGAAATACCTTGTGGCCTTGTAGTTTTGGGAGTGTGTGAACCGTGGCTGGGATGTCACACTTGACTTTTGTGACCTGGCAGTGGACTTCCGATGAGTTGACTGGTTGGCTGGCTGGTTAAGTTCCCATACTTGTGCCCAAATCTTTGTAATGTGTGGTCTCAACACGAGTCAGCAGGTTGGTGCTGATGAAGAAAGGGCGTGTCCATCTGTGATTTGTACGTGGTGCGTACATACACTTAGTGTTGATGGTCAGGTGCATGGGAGCTCCAGGCTTGCATCTTTTGGGCAGTGTGGTATGGTTTACTGTAAACGAATGCTGCAATCTGCCCCTCAGGCAGATGTAGCACTTTCCAGCTAGCACAGCTCTATCTTCTTCTACTATTTGCTTAATCTTTTACGCCGTTTCCTATTCTACTCTGGTAACAGTTATGCCACCAACATGTTTCTGTTCCTAGATACCCTTGTTCCCTTTTTTTTTTGTTGGCCTGCACTGATCTCAGATCACTCCCACACAGTGATGTCGCTGCGTGTTCAGCTCCCATACACCACTGTATGTTCGTTCACCTTAGTCAGTCAGACGTTCCTCTTGGCATGGGGCAGCTGGTCAATCACTTTGCTAATCTTTATTGCCTTCTGGTGCTTGGCCGTTTTCCGGCTGTCCGTAGAGTCTGCTGAATCGAGCCATCGCTGTACGGAAGAAGGCCGTAGCATTTGGGTGGTGACTCAGAGTGTGATGTGGATATCTGAGGAGAAAGAGTTCTGGCGTTGATGCCGTCTTCCCTTGGTGTCTGTCGTGTTGTCTCACATAGGCTCAGATGCTGGTCGTAGCAGTCGTGTTCTTAGCTGCTGTATTCCGCTTTTTTTTTTTTTTTTTTTTCCACAGTTTTGACTGGTGGTACAAAAGGCTGGGGTCCTGTTGGCTGGAGGTGGAGCTAAGCAGATCTGTCTCGTGGTCACACTGGGCAATGTTCTTGCTTAAAAGTCAATGTTTTGCAGACAGGCGTGTGTTGTAGCCTACTGCAGTATTCAGGAAAACAGCGTTTTGTGGTGACAGCTGTCAGATTCCCGGCCAGCGTGCTGGCGTGTGAGGTGTGAACGGTGGGCTGTTAGGCCCGGGAGAGATTGTGTGTTGAGCTCTCCTGTTTGTTCACATTGTTATCTGCAAGCCTTTGAGTTCTTTAAGGTGTGCTGGGTTCAGCTCACTTTGTTTCTTTGCGGAGTCGTTGCTTGAACTTCGGCGTACGCTGCTTGCAGGTGGCCTTTATAGGCTTTGGCCGTGGCATGATTGTCATTGTCTGCCTGGGGCCATTGTAAAGAGAGCTTCTGCTGTTTAGGAGTGTTCTGCTGTACTGCTCTCTGCGCTCAGTCTGTGGGGGTGTTGCAGGCGTGTCTTGAAGCTTTTCTCCTCTCTCCTCCTGTAGGTCCTTGTCCTCTCCGTCCGCTATCCCTGGACATCCAGCTGGTCTGGGCGGTTCTGCGCGCTGTCCTGGTTCCGTCGTGGTTGAAGCTTTCTCCGCTGCGGGTTTAGACAGACCATCTTGTTGAGGGCGTGGTCACTGATGATCCGGGCTATAGATGAGTTGATTGGTTCTCTGCAGCTGCAGCTCTTGGCTGGATCGTGATCCATTCGCCTTTGTGCGTGGTCGTCCGGCTGTTCTCCGCTCAGGTGCTGTAGTCACTAGACCCAGGGCAGGATGGCATCTTTGCCTTGTCTGGACTGGATGGCGGGACTGGATGGTGACATGTTGACACAAATAGAGAGGGAGAGACAAAGCACAACGAGCCAATGCAAGTCTGTACAGAACTAATGAGCTAAAATGTTGCTATGTGTTGCGCACTTAACTGATGTCATCAGATGGTGACGCAAACTAAACGCTTATTATCCTAGCTGTAAAGAAAGGGTCAGATAGTTTGTGTGGGTAAACACAGGAAACTATGAGTAAACTTAATGATGAGCGATTAACTTTGGAGCTATTCAGTTCATCGGTGTAGTTACCAAAAGATTTCACTGATGTTCAGACAGGTTCAGTCTCTAATAGGGAGAAAAATAAAAACAAAATCCACCAGAAAGAGAGGTATAAAGGGTTAAAGCAAAAGAGAGAAAGTGAGCTGACTGCCAGCCCTGGGGTCAGTGACGGGGCCCACCGGGTGGGGGCACTATGGAGTCGTCACACCTGGGAAATGGCAGAGCTGAGAGAGCAAAACAGACCTCCTGGGATGGGCTGAGTTAGCTTTTTGGGGTACTGAGAGTGCAACTTGATCGATTTGGTCAAAGTTTAAATTTTAATCAAGACTGTTTAATCAAAAATTTAAAATGAGCAAATACAATTATAATTGCTAAAGGGAGAGTTGAATCTAAGGCGGTGAAATAATTCAAATTAAATCACACAAAAAGAAAACATACATTATGTTAATTATCATTATGGTTCAAATAACAATAATTAATAATGTAAAATCAAAAGGGAAAAGAGAAGGGAGAGACTGACTGGGACTATCCATAAGCGTTTTTTTTTGTTTGTTTTTTTTTTTTGCCCAAAGAAAACAAAAACATGAAATCATGCATAGGTATTGGAAAAGGTTTTAGACAGACTTCTAGCTTTTAATAGAAGGAAATACCTTTTTATGCGGGATTTCAGATTCCACCTTGTGTGGATTTAAACGCGCATCTAAGTGCCGTTACCATGGCGAAGAGTTATCGCGGGTGTATATTTCTTATGTCCATTTACTGAACACAGGTACATGTGTGGGTTTGCAAACCTTATCTTAATAGGATGCGTTCACTATTAAAAGGTTGCTTAGTTACGATGCGTGCACGTCGATCTTGAGTCAGGCTGCTGACACAAGAATTGTGTGTGCTTTGCACACAAACAAATAAATAACACTCGATCAAGATTTGTACAGTAATGACGCGAAGTTGTTTACTACATTAAATCTATTCGACGAGCAAAAGGGGTTAATTTTATCAGGTAGCTAATCTGAGGTTTTAACCCAAAGGAGCAAGATAGCTGATTAGCATTGGAATGCACATCAATGGCTAATCTATCTACACTCAAAATATAAAAATAAAGGCCTTAAAGTGAAAGAGGAAACTCGCTCAATCAGCTTCTTCACGCTAAAAAGAGGATTTCTACGCTCAATTTAGGGTGGCTTTAGGACGCGCTATAAAATATTTCTTAGTTTTATAGGGTCAATATATAAACTGCAGTTAAGTTACATCTTTTACAGCTGTTAGAGTTTCTCTGTGCGAGAGGCTCAAGCATCTGTGAAGGTGTTGAAGGTGGGCGGGTCCACACCGTTCTTACACACACACACACACACACAAACAAAAGAGACGCGAGTCACGAGCCAAGTTTGAATAAACAAGCATGGAGAGACACAAATTATTCCTGAGTTGCTCACATCACATAGTTTAAAACTGCCCCGCATTCTAACGCCAATATGTAGAGAATGTCATTAGCTCAAAGAATTTAAGATGATCAATATATGTGTGTATATGCATGAGACTGTTTCTCTCATCACATATACACTGCAAAACTCCACCAGGTCTTCCGACCAATGTATAGGATGAAATGAGTTATTTAAAACATACATTTCGGTCAGGGAAAGTAGTTTAACTCACAGGAAATTGTGTATAATAATCGTCATTAAATATACGCAATTTCCAGTTTCTGATCAGTAACAGTAATGATGATATCGGCTTGTTTCTTTGTCCAGCAAATTACTCAGCGATACTCATTACTCTGACGTTGGCCGTCGTCACGGCAACGTTTTTCTTTACGAATCAGAACGGAGTTAAAACAATTTGAACACAATAGGGCTTTAAGGTAGCAATATGAGATCGACACAGTTTAAGTGACTGTTGTAATGTAAGCATTCAGCACAGAGAATCATTATATGTGAATATATGGTTGTTTATTAAACTCAACTATTTACAAACGATCGCACATAGACAAACATACATAAAACACAAATAGACAGAGAACGCGTGAGAGAGAGAGTAAGAGAGAGAGAGTGAGAGAGAGACAGAAAGTGAGTTGCATTGGACAGGTATGAAACGGTTCTGAACAACCTGAAATCGTTTTTATAAACGCCTTAAACGCAGCTATCTACGTTAGAAAGGACAGATACTTGCAAGCTTTTGTTGTTGTGCATTGGTTCCGTATGTGTTCAGTTCAGAGAGTCCTTTTCAGTTCCTTGAGTGTCCTTGGAGACCGCATGGCTTCGAAGAAGGGTTTGTAGGCCTCATGATTGCAGGGTGAGCACCCCCCCCCCCCCCTCCCATGGATCTGGGGGGGGGCGCGGGTGACGTGTTTTCAGTCCAAGAGAAGAGCGAAGAGTAAAAAAAAGAGAGAGGGCGGAACTGTGGGGGAGCCCTTTAAAGGCTTGAAGAATGACGCCCCCCCCAGCCTGGGTTTGACCAATGAGAGAGGCTGAAATTCCAAGCGGGAGGTTTGGATAGAAAGGGGGCTTTTTATGACCCTTTTCCTGAGAGCATGTGGGTACTCATTCATATCTACTAGGGATTCATGCAACTGTAATATGTTGCATGTGTATTGACATATAATATGTATCATCCTTTAGGCCATCAAAATACGAATTCAGAGATACCAAACATGACCATGTGGTTACACCGCATAACACATCCATCCATATCTATAGTAACACATGCATAAAAACATTACACCAAAAGACAAGATACCTAAACCACAATGAAATACACACTGACTTGGGGATTGGTGTGTTCATTCATAGGAAGGTTTGTTAAAGAATTAATGAACGAAGTCAGTTACTATTGCAGTCTGTTTAGGAGAGAGTTGGTTGGGGAAGTTGCGATTCACATTCTTTTGCGTCGTAAAGTTTTTATGGTCTGGCAGAGATGTCCTGGTCACTATAGCAACCGGGGCCTTGTGGGCCATGTGAGACTTGCCGGAGCCTACAGTTGGGGACTAAGAAAAAGGAGTGTGTGATTTTTTTTCCTACTTCTAATGAACAATTGTGTGTTTGATTGGTCCAGACCCTACAAGAGCAACTGCTAGTTTGTTACGGTCCCCCTAAGAGGGGGCTCCCGGCAACTAAGCATACTATCAGTAGATGGATTGTGGATGCCATAACTACTGCTTATGAGTCCTCTGGCCTCCCATCACCGATGGGCGTCAAGGCTCACTCTACTCGAGGCATGGCCGCCTCCAAAGCTCTGCTAGCAGGTGTCCCCATTCAGGACATCTGCAGTGCGGCGGGTTGGTCCACCCCTTTGACCTTTGTGAAGTTCTACGAACTAGACCTAAGAGCTACGAGCTCGTCTGTCCTGAGCTGACAGCGAAGGCGCTATCCCTCGTGAGCCCGAGGGCCGAGGTAGATGTTCCCTCTTGCGCTGGGTGCTCCCCAGGCAGAGATGTAATCCCGCTTGCGTCCTGGCATATTTCTCAGACGCCACCTGTCCCTCTACGTCTGGCTGGTCCCCAGACTGAGGTAGACACTCTCCTCGCGAGCTCGAGGGCCGAGGCAGATCTATCCCTCTTCGCTGGGTACTCCCAGGCAGAGATGTAATTCCGCTCACGTCCTGGCAGATCTCCAGGCGGAGCTAATTCAGTCCCTCTCGTGCTGGCTGTTCCCCAGACAGAGTTTGGACTACTTCTCCTCGAGAGCCCGAGGGCCGAGGTTCCTACTGTGATTCCTCTCGCGCAGGGTACTCCCAGGCAGAGATGTCATTCCACTCGCGTCCTGGCAATTTTCCCAGGCGGAGCCATTCCCATGCCCTGGCCAGAGTTTCCAGGCACTACTTGTGTCCCTCTTGATCCGGGTGCGCCCCGACAAAGGACTACCCTCTCCTCGTGTGCTCGAGGGCCGAGGAGAACCCCCTCTCTGGCTGGTGACCAGACTGGGGCGTATGACCTAACCTCAAGAGTCGAGGTTTATCTAATCCCTCTTCGCTGGGCACGCCCCAGGCAGAGATGTAATCCCGCTTGCGTCCTGGCATCCTTCCCAGGTGAAGCAACCTAGCGCCTTGGCATATTCCCCAGACGCTACCTGTCCCTCTATGTCTGGTTGGTCCCCAGACCGAGGTAGACACTTCCCCGTGAGCCCGAGGGCCGAGGCGGATCATATCCCTCTTCGCTGGGTACTCCCAGGCAGAGATGTAATCTCGCTCGCGTCCTGGCAGCTTTCCAGGCGGAGCTAATTCAGTCCCTCTTGTGCTGGCTGTTCCCCAGACAGAGTTTGGACTATTCTCCTCAAGTGCCTGAGGGCCGAGGTACTTGTTATGTTCCCTCTCGCGCTGGGTGATCCCCAGGCAGAGATGTCATTCCACTCGCGTCCTGGCAGTTTTCCAGGCGGAGTCTGTTTAGTCCCTCTTTTGCTGGTGTCCCCAGACAGAGCGGACCACTTCCCTCGTGAGCCCGAGGGCCGAGGTATATGCCACCTCCCTCTTGTTCCGGCAGTTCTCCGGACAGAGGAGTAATTTTTCTCTTGCTCCTGGCAGTTTCCCAGGCAGAGAACCTCAGTGCCTCAGCAGGTAAGTATCATCGGGCACTGCCCTCTCGTTCTGGGCTGGTCCCCCAGACAGAGGTGTACAGTCTCTCTCGTCCTGGTCCCCCAGGCAGAGAGCTTTTCCTGGCTTGATCCACCAGAAGCAGCGCTTCCCTTTTTCTTTCCCAGACAAACACCACTGGGTAGGAATTTGGAATTCTGGAGACGTTGGCATATTGTTCCCCAAAGCGGTTGATGACGCAGTGTAGAGTTCTCGAAAGGGAACGTCTCAGGTTACGTATGTAACCCTGGTTCCCTGAGGGAACGAGACACTGCGTCATGGGCCATAATTCCCGCATTCCTACCGCGCATCGCTTCACTCCTGGAAGCTGAAGCCGGTTTGAAACGCACGTGCTTTTATACTTCCTGGTCGTCTGACGTCACCCCCGTCATCCTATTGGTTGTAGACTGATTCAGAGCCGGGTTCGCCAATGGCATTCCCCAAAGCGTTTGATGACGCAGTTTCTCGTTCCCTCAGGGAACCAGGGTTACATACGTAACCTGAGACGTTTTGTTCTTCACTTCTTTTTTGTACTCACCTATTTCTTTGGCGACACTGCAAAGCTTGTCCTTTGAGCGACTGATCAGAACAATGTCTAAACCTCGTTTGGCAAGCTAAAAGACAAATATACCCACAAAGATAAATGTGTATGTACAGTTGAGGTCAAAAGTTTACATACATTTTGCAGAATCAGTTAATTATTTTACCACAATAAGAGGGGAGCATTCAAAATGCATGTTGTTTTTTATTTAGTACTGACCTGAATAAGATATTTCACATAAAATACATTTACATATAGTTCACAAGAGAAAATAATAGTTGCATTTATAAAAATGACCCCGTTCAAAAGTTTACATACATTTTATTCTTAATACTGTGTTGTTACCTGAATGATCCACAGCAGATTTTATTAGTATTAGTATTAGTTGTTCATGAGTCCCTTGTTTGTCCTGAAAAGTTAAACTGCCCGCTGTTCTTCAGAAAAATCCTTTAGGTCCCACAAATTCTTTGGTTTTTCAGAATTTTTGTGGATTTGAGCCCTTTCCAACAATGACTGTATGTTTTGAGATCCATCTCTTCACACTGAGTGATAACTGAGAGACTCATATGCAACTATTACAGAAGGTTCAAACACGCACTGATGCTTTAGAAGGAAACACAATGCATTAAGTGCCGGGGGGTCAAAACTTTTTGAATTTGAAGTTTAGGGTAGCTGCAAATACTGCAAGGTGTATGTAAACTTTTGACCTTGATTGTATATTAGGGAGTTAAACTCTTAAAAATAAAGGTTCCAAAAGGGTGTTTTTGCAGTGACTATAAAAAAGCTTTTCTGCATTTAAAAATTTCCATTTATGTTAAAGGTTCTTCATAGAACCATTGATGCCAATAAAGAACCTTTATTAGTAAGAATAGTAATTAATACCATCCATTCCAACAGATTTTTGTCCACAGAATGAAGGTCACTGAGTCTATTATTGTTTTGGACCCCATTTGGACCCATCTTACCCAGGCTAAGGAGAAGAAGAAATGGACTGTTGCCCAGTGGTCCAAAGTCTTCTTTTCAAATGAGAGCAAGTTTTGTATTTCATTTGGAAACCAAGGTCCTAGAGTCTGGAGGAAGGGTGGAGAAGCTCATAGCCCAAGTTGCTTGAAGTCCAGTGTTAAGTTTCCACAGTTTGTGATGATTTGGGGTGCAATGTTATCTGCTGGTGTTGGTCCACTGTGTTTTTTGAAAATCAAAGTCACTGCACCCGTTTACCAAGAAATTTTAGAGCACTTCATGCTTCTTTCTGCTGACCAGCTTTTTAAAGATGCTGATTTCATTTTCCAGCAGGATTTGGCACCTGCCCACACTGCCAAAAGCACCAAAAGTTGGTTAAATGACCATGGTGTTGGTGTGCTTGATTGGCCAGCAAACTCACCAGACCTGAACCCCATAGAGAATCTATGGGGTAATGTCAAGAGGAAAATGAGAAACATGAGACCAAAAAATGCAGATAAGCTGAAGGCCACTGTCAAAGAAAGCTGGGCTTCTATACCACCTCAGCAGTGCCACAGACTGATCACCTCCATGCCACGCCGAATTGAGGCAGTAATTAAAGCGAAAGGAGCCCCTACCAAGTATTGAGTACATATACAGTAAATTAACATACTTTCCAGAAGGCCAACAATTCATTAAAAAATTTTTTGTTAAATGTGTTAAAAGAACCAAAGACTTAAACTACTAAAGTCTGTGTGCATTGAATGCATTTAATACACAAGTTTCACAATTTGAGTTGAATTACTGAAATAAATGAACTTTTCCACAACATTCAAATTTATTGAGATGCACCTGTAGTAGAGATGATGTTGCCAATCACTTTTAAGAGAGGCACAGACTTGAGAGAGGTAATTCACAAGCTTAATCTCTCTCTCCCTCTCTCTTTCTGTCTACCTGTCTGTCGGTTTGTCTAAATTTCATTATTAACTGTATTAGTTTGCCATCAACGGCTCAAGTCTCATTACTAGGTCTAAAATGACGTTTTGGAATTAGCAACGAAGATGTTTGATGAGCTGTGTAAGAAATTAATCATACTCACAATAGCGTTTTAAGGACAAAAACTGGACGAATGTCTTGAAATATTTCATCTGATCGATGTCTTGAGTTGTGGCAACCATAGTATAAGCGGAATAATTGACTTTGGTCCGTTAAATTCTACGAAAATAATGAATTCCCGAGGTGTAATGGCAACTCCGCTCATCAATTATTCCTTACCTATAGAATAGATAGGAGCTGCACTTGCACGCCCGAGAGGCGTTTTAAAGATGGCCGCCGAGTGGAATGACTTGCCTTAAAAGAATTTTGCTCTTAACACACCTCACACCACAGAAACATCTGATAAAATAATCTTTAGAACGACCAAGATAATCAAACGTTACCTAGGATTGTCGGAAGAGGAGAAATTGGCCCAAAATCAACCCATCTTTAGAGGAACTATGCAACTATACAAAGATCTGTCGTGAGCGTTTTACTATCAAGACAGATGCTATTAAACTCCCACATAATTAATGTTTTCAGAAAAGAGAGATATTTACTGACCTCTTCAGCATATGCACGACCAATCCCTGATGTTGCTCCAGTTACAACTGTGAGAGACAGGAAGGTTTAGTGAAATATCAACACTATCTCATCCTTCCTGTTCTACTGTCAGTTATTATTAAATCACCCGCCTTTAACCACTATAATTGATTGTGTCTGATTTTTAAGGCTGTTTTGATTATGTCTGGAATCTGGACGTTTTAAATAAACAAGAAAAAGGCAGCAGTGATGAGTTTCTGGCTGTGCAGATGCCCTGAGCAGAATGAGTACTGTACAGCCAATGCAAAAGAACACCCCTGCAGAAAAAATAGCAAAGCAGGTCACAAGCAAATGTTGTTTTTTGGACACTAGTTGTTGGTGTGGCGCCCACATGCCGCGTAACCACAAACATCTGTATTGCTCCAGCAAGACTCTGCTGCATCACTTGCCGGTCTGCTGGACTCCCTATGGTCCACCAGGATTCTGCTGGTTAAAGCATGGTCCACCAGCTGGGCTAGCAAAAAAAACAGTGCTGAGTGGTACAAACTGGTGCAAAATTCATAATGGTAACTGTTCTTTTGATCAGCAGGGGCGAGATATCAATCACTATCATCTAAGCCTAGAGAAAAGAGACAAGTGATAAAACCTGATACATTGACTTTAGTCAAACAGAAATACATGTTATATTTCCTGGAAAGCATTTCCCGGGTATAGAGCGTACATCAGATAGTTCTACATTTGTATGAGTAAATTAGATTAATTTAGACAGCTCATATAAAACGATCTGTTACTATAATAATTTACTATTTCATTTTCCTAGAACACTGCAGTGGCAATTTTATTGTTCAAGGAATTGTACAAATTTAGTTCAGAAAACATTACAAAGAGTTCATGATCAGAATTTTATGGCAAGCTATTTTAACATGTACATTTTAAAAACCGGTATGTTTTTAAGCTACTAATAATTATTTTTAATTACTAGTGTACAATGTTATAGTGACTAGTATCTTTTTCAATCTTATTAATGACTTATTCCTGTACAGACTAGTATCTGTTCAACTGGTTGTAGTTATTCATTAAAAAATAGTGAAAAGAATCGCATAAAGTGATACTTGCATCTAATAAATTGAAAAATAAGTACTAGTGCTTGGAATGCACACTAGTTGGAAGTTAATTGTTGACCTATTTGTTAGATATAAACCCGTAGGATTCAATTTGTAATTTGTTACCAGTAACACTGTATTTTTACCTGTCACTGTTATCACAAATCATTTAATTAAATGCATTTAACTTGTTAACATTAGTTAATGTATTACTATTTATTAATCTTTGTTAATGTTAGTTAATAAAAATAAGTTGTTTATTGTGTTAGTTTACAGTGCATTAACTAACATTAACAAACACAACTTGTGGTATTAATAAAGCATTAGTAATTGCTAGAATTAACATTAACAAAGATTAATAAATGCTAAAGAAGTATTGATCATTCTTAGTTCGTGTTAACTAATGTAGTTAGCTAATGTTAACTAATGAACCTTATTGTAAAGTGTCACCATGCATTTTAATAATACAATTTAAATTATTTAAAGGGAATAAATGCTGCAATGGCTTGCCATTCCACTTATAGTGAAAAAAAGCAGCAAATGATAGACAGGTACTAACAGTGTTAGTCTTGATCGGTTTATTGCTGCTCTTCTATACTAAACAGCAGCTAATTATATCATTACAGAATAATCAGAAAGGAACCCAGTGTGCATCTTTGAAGAAAACCTTACCAGCCCATTGGCCATATGTCTTCAGGTCAGTTTGCCAGATCTCAGAGAGCACGTAGACTTTGAATCCTAGCCAACACTGCCATGACCACCTCAGCAGGTAATACACAACCGTTACGGAACCGATGCTACACAACACCAATGAGCACCAGCTGCACCCTGCAATGTCTCCCATCTTACTTCTTAGCAACTACGCGTTTCTTAAAAAATAAAACCAGCTTTTTCTGGTATGCTCCAGAGTTTAAGGTTGGAAAAAACTCCACACACATATACACGCTTATTATAAGCATGCTCCTCCCATGGGCCTCTCTGTCATTGGTCGGCAGTATCAATAAGTAAGAATACTTTTGTGATTATGTGGATCCTTTCAGCTGAGTGCCATTTTTGGAATATGATTCAATAAATGTTTATCATGTGGTCCCACCTGCCATTCACCTCAAAGTTTATCACTTATGAATCACATCCTGTTTCAACAATTTATTACTGTACGGAACAGATAAAAATCCATGTAGCAACCCTGACTGTACATATATTAAATCACAAACAAACGCTGTCAACATCGGTACAGCTTGTTCGAATCTTGTTTCTATTTACAAACACAAGATGGCGATATCGACTTGTTTCTCAGTGCTTATGCACATGCTCTAAATATTTTAAACATTTATAATGTATTAACATGTAAGTAGTTGTTTAGTTAAACACTCTAAAGAAAAACTTGATTGTCAAATCAGTTTTTGACTTCAAAGGTGAAACGTGAGATGACTAGAAAAATTCTGTGCAAATAAATATAAAAGTATAATGCAGCACTTTTTTAACGCTGTATTTTTATTTATATATATGTTATAAAAATATATAATATTAAATATTAAGATGGGAGTATTAAATGGAAGTATTTGACTTTTATTTAAAAACAATGACCAAATAAAAAGCTAACTGAAACTTTTACACGCAGCTCATGTCACATAAAATTAGACAGCTTGTAAGATGAACAGACAATAAAACTTGCACTCACTGTGGGTGTGAGTTAAAATTGTTCCACCCTGTCATAAAACCATTGAAAGAAAGGTCGTATAAGGTTGTGCTTGAGATTAGTGATTAAAAGACAAAGTGAAAGTTGCATGGCACTTCCCTGGTATTCCCCTTCATCATTAGATGCTATGCTTACAGGTGGCATCACAGCTTCCATTAACAGACGACTGCAGAGTATGGTGTGTGTATGATCTGCCAGTAAAGGAGGTATTTGTTTGCTTTTTTTGTTGTTGTTGTTCTAGTCACTTCACACATGTTCTACTGTAATTTTGAGCAATGATGATGACATTTGTGAATTTATGACTTAAAATTATGTATTAAAATGAGGTGATGACTAATTGGCCTTTTTTCCTGACTGATTTGAAAACTGTTGTTTTCCAGTGGCTCGTCAGTACATTACTTTAAACGACCAGTATGACTCTGTATTGTTCACAGGTTTCTTTGTTGATCTGTGGATGTGGAACAGCAGAATTTAAACCATGAGCACTTCAAAGGTAAAACGGTTATTTTCATTTTATATTTTCATAGATTTGTACAAACTGCCCACATTATGAGTACTATAGGAAAGACAAGAGATTTCAACTATCACAGAAAGTCACTCACTAATGCTCCGGAAGGAAAAACGATGCCTTAAGAGCCAGGTGTGTAAATTTTGAACAGAATGAAGATGTGTACATTTTTCTTATTTTGCCTAAATATCATTTTTTTTTTTTTCATTTAGTACTGCCCTTTAGAAGCTACAGAAGATACTTACATGTTTCCCAGAAGACAAAATAATTTAAATTCACTCTGAACTTCAAATTCAAAAAGCTTTTACCCCTGGCTCTTAATGGATCGCTTTTCCTTCTGGGGCATCAGTAAGTGTTCAAACCTTCTGTAATAGCTGCATATGAGTGCCTCAGTGGAAAAAGATGGATCTCAAAATCATACAGTCATGGTTGGAAAGGGTTCAAATACACAAAAATGCTGAAAAACCAAAGAATTTGTGGGACCTGAAGGATATTTCTGAAGAACGATGGGTAGTTTATCTGTTCAGGACAAACAAGGGATTCATGAACAACTATAAAAATAAAAAATAAAAATAAAAACACTGCTGTGGATTATTCAGCTAACAACAGTATTAAGAATCACTACATGTAAACTCTTTTATGTGAAAAATCTTATTCAGGTAATAAAACATAACATGCATTTTGTATGATTCCTCTTATTTTGTAAAATAATTAACAATTTGCAGATTCTGCAAGGTGTATGTAAACTTTTCACCTCAACTGTATGTCCTGCCAACACACAGTAGCACTGTCAGTAAGACTAGACTGCTTGAATGATTTAATGAATTATGGAGTATTTTGTTGTGTGTTTGAACAAATAGTTTGTGTGAATGATTCAATGACTCATCTATGTAATGACAAAATAATTTCTTGACACCAGGCAATTATTTAACTTGTCTCTCTGACTTGCAGTGTCCCGGTTGTCAGCGATCTGATATCAGAAAGCTGGACGGACAGCGTGCAGTCTGCAAATCTTGTTCTAAAGCAAAGAGGTGCGTCTTTCAGTTCTGCTTGGCGTGTCAGAGGGAGTGGCCACACAACGCTTCGACCACCAGCTCCTGCATGTTGCCCAACTGTGCACTTCGTGCTGTACTTCTCAGCGTCACAAAGATCAGTGACCCGCAAAGCTCAGTGAACGGATGCCCGTACTTCAGGGCCTGTCCGGGATGCCAGTCCCTATTAACGCACAATGGTGAAGGCTGCCCCAACATTATTTGTCCCGACTGCGATAAGGAGTTCTGCTTTCGGTGCCTACGTCCAGAATGCTTTGACAATGAATATTATAATGAATACTATGGCGATGACAATGGCGAGGACGATGACTATGATGATGATGATGACGATGATGATACTGAAACAGAGCCCTGTGTGATAGTGGATAATGCTGAGATCCTTAAAGATCTCTAGTGGATGAGGATAAACTATTAAATGTAACATTTAATTTCATATGAGAATAAATATTTTTCAAAACTTCAAATGTTTTTGTCTTTTCTTTTAAGTCCGAAAAGGAAAAATAAATGTTTGGAACAAACTAGACGTGATGTTTTAATACTTTTTGTACAATGAATACATTTTCATTGTAAAAGCTCCACTGCATTTTGACTTTTTTCGAAAAAAAGTACCGAGAGCATATTTATGATTATGGTCGCGATCAAGTGGTCAGGACTAGAATATTCGCCTTATTCACCTCGAACGTTCCATCGAGCCTGAGGGGTACGCTTACCATTTCCGGGAGTTCTCACAACGCGATTTCTGGATTTTGCTCAGTGCAATGGTGCTGTTTTTTTTAGATATACTGTCATTACACTATCGTTGTCAACAAGCAATAGACCAATTATCTGTTTGTAAACATCCGGGATGCGCGCGCATCTTGGTTGCAGAAAACCCGGGAGACATAGCGTTTACGAATAGGAAATTACACGGATATGGTACAAAACGAGAGGGGGTTCAGCGAAAAATCGGCAGCTGTCAGCAGGAAGTGGCTGCCAGTGGCAGCCGACAGTACCTGTCACTAAAACCGGACGTCTGCTGTCGGACGGGACTGGCAGCGGCAGAAAGAAAACAACAAAAATATAAATATGTGTATATATAATAATAAAGTATATAAAGTTATAACAAATATATACTAAGTTTAATATATAAATATATGTTAAGTCAGAAATGTGTACTATATGATTAAATCTATCAAAATTATCATTAAATGGTAGATTATCATTTATATGTGTGTGTGTATATATAAATAAATATATATATATATATATATATATATATATATATATATAGATATAGATAGATAGATAGTTAGTTAGATAAATGAATGTGTGTGTGTGCAAACAATTTATAGAGAGACAAGAAATGCTGTATATTGTATTTTTATTATATATAAATATATTCAAACATTCCGTAAATTGATTAAAGACCTGGATAAATGACAAAAGTAAATGGGCTTATTAATGACCTTTATTTTTTTAATCATTTAAGCTGTGTTATGAAGGTTCATAATTCCATTTGTAGCATTTCAAGAAACAACACTGTTGTGGTTGTTTAATAAAGCATTTAAATTTGTAAAGGACTTGGTATGATGTTAACGTCAGTGCTGTACGATGTAAACAGCATTACAAGTGTTCAGCTCCCATTGTCTCCTCCTTAAATGCTTCCTCCGTGGCTGATGTGCACAGCTTCTTTCTTTAAAAAAAAAAAAATAAATAAAATAAAATAAAAGTAACTTACAACCAAAATTACCTGTGTAAAATGAAATGTATTCTCATATAAAACATATACCTTGCATGTGCCATTTTGGATAAGAGCAGATTCATCCACCAAATCCTGATATGAGCCATATCATGCTGAAAAATAAAATTTTAATTTGGAAATGGATGTTTAAAATGTTCAAATGTAATACGTAATATTTTTTATCAACATAAAAAAGGATATGCTACTTTGCTAACCTGGGTAAAGTCAAACTCCCAGTTAAGTGCCAAATACAGTGCATACTGTCAAACAAAAAACACAGTTTTATAGAAATCTTTTAGAAATATTTTTTTCATTGGAATAAACCAGATGTCTTTTGATGACACATAATTTGCAAAAGTGTTTTTTGCCCAAGATGAATGTTGTGATGGGAAAACAAAACCACTGTAACTAGTTACCATTAGCATGAATACACCACAGTCCACAGATGCTGACTGTGCAGGAACATCCTGGAAAATAAATCATAGCATAAAAATTTACATTTTCATTATAGATTTTACATGTTGCACCATGAATTCATACCTTATTTTTAAGGAGCTTCCAAGATCCTGGAATCAGCTTTATTGCAACTGAGCTATATACACAGATAGAAAGAGATTAAATCAGTGTTGAACCACTTAACACTGTTATAGGTATAGACAGTAGCAAGATTATTGCTATTAGTTAAACAAGACACTGTTACTTGAACCAAGCAGCAGGTATTATTTTTTTTTATAAACCACTGTCTATACCCATCTAAAGCCAGAGAACAAAATGTTGAACTGAACCACTGAACTAATATTTTCATCTTTGAAATAGGAACAATGAACAGTTCCAATATATTTTCTATAGATTACAAAAATATAGAAAAATTGTTTTGCAGTCACATGCATAGAACTGGAACACAGAACCCCCTCTCCCACAAAGGAACTCCATGGAACAGAATTATACAGTATGTAAACCTGAACATGGATACACAATCAGTATCTCCATAACCACTAGGGTCAGTGGAGTCAAGGATGTGTATCCTTTTAAGTTTCGGCAGCAAAACCTGTCAAATACACAACGTTACATTTCTACAATACAGTTTTAGTATACAACCTTCATCTTAAAAATGAAAAAAGCTAAACCTTGGATGAAAACAATGATTTAATTTTCAAAGAAATTTCCAAAATAAAAATTATTTGAAGACACCACCACCAACAACAATAACTTACACACAGGGTCCAGTGACTTGACTTGCATATGGGAAAAATTATGCAGTCTTTCAAGGATGCATCATCCTGTTGGAGAAAAAATATAAGCTACATTGTAAAGTGATGATAACCTTAAAGCAGTGCATTAAAATTAAGCTACAAATTTTTAAAACCACTTACAGGCAGGGACAGAAATGGATCACAATTTAGAGGTGGTTGCCAAGTGGCTACTGCATATGCACTGACAACATGAACATCCTTGCCCTGGATGAAAATAAAAAATACAACGTAAAGCACAATTATCCATTATTAAACATTATTAGTTAAACAGATTTGTTAATGATACCCATATTACCTTCTGTCCAGCAATGTGGGATAGCTGAGAAAGGCAACAATTCACCACCTATTGTATTAAAATCAGAATGCTTTAGGTTAAATAATAATAATAATAATTATTATTATTATAATAATAAAAAGACCACAAGCTATTTAAAAGATGATATTAAAATATAATCGTTATAAAAGTCCACTTACTGTTGCCTCCACTTCCTGGTTCAATCCCAAAGACATCAAATCAAATCTTTTCAACACTGTTGTACCCACTGCACCTATGATCTCATCCGGTGATTGTGTCTCATCCAAAATATGATCCAACTTAAACAAAACAAAAAAAACAACAACAACAAAAAAGACAAAGACAATTTAGTCAATAAATTAGTATAACAATCCAGAATGACTTCTTTCTGCTTTGCTTAAGGCAGGATATGATGGTTAATATTTAAACATTATGATCCTTATGTGAAAACATGTATACCAGTGGGTTTTGTTGGCTTTGCAACTGGAATTCTGGGATCTCCTTCCTGGCACGTATATTTTTCCGTCCCCAGCAATCAGTGTCAGAGTCTGGTGAACTTGTTGAAACTACAAAATACAGACATATGGTGCAATAATGCTATTACTAATTAATGTTTCAATTTCATCAGGTGCTTTGTGATAAAACACTGCACATTTATTACTACCAGTACCTACAAAATAAAGATAGTGTAAAAAGCTTAAAATAATTGACCTTGAGATTTACATTTACTTAAGCAATTCAAATCAATATTACCTTGTTGTGCTGTGGTACTGCCTGTAGAGAATGTACACACAAAAAGGAACATAGGAGTATTATAATATGACAACAGTTGTCTGTCTAACTGAAACTGTCATTATAGACACTTTAAAGGCTTTAGCTAATATGAAAAGCACTGAACACTAAAACATCTACCTTCATTCCTGAATGTCAATTTCCCATGCAGGCCAATGTGGACAGATTGCTTTGCTTGCATCTTCAAAGTTTTGGTGTATTTCTCATTAATCCTTTTGTTATGAAGGTGAAAGTACAGTCGGAGAGAGAACATATAATGTTCATCTTTCATTTGACATAAAGAGTACTTGCTGGAAGACAACTCCCTGTTTAACTGTTCTGCTGTGGAGGAATTAATAAGAGCAGCTAAATGTGGTGCCAATTTCAAACTCCTCAAAAGCTCCTCTTGTCTCCTCTGATTTTTCTGATGGAAGCGATCATACAAAGAAAATCTTTCATTGGTTCCTGTCACAGGATGCAGGGAAGAGAATCTGTCAGAACTGTTGGTGGCCTCCTTAGCAGAGACTGTTCTAGATGAGAAGCCAACACTTGTCACCCATGGAAACCGGACTTCAAGTCGTTTTTCCACGGCAGCCTGAATATGTTCAGCAGTGTTTGCACAAAGTCGACCATCATACGGCTGGAAAAAACGCTGGTTGGTGCGATTATTTACGTGTCTTGCAACACGTCCAGCAATATCAGAGACATATACTGTGGGAGGGTGTTTAAAACTCAATAGAGCATCTCCATGATCACGTGCTGACTCCTGCCACCACAGAGCTGACTGGTAGTACACCACAGAGTGTGTGCAGGTCATGTGCAGAACACCACCTTTATTTGACAAAACAAGAAATGGTGAAAAACATCCTCAAAACATGTTTTATTAGCATGATAAAAAAATCTAAAGAAAAACACTTTTTAAAGAAGAAATTCACTTCCAGAATGAAAATTTACAGATAATGTACTCACCCCCCTTGTCATCCAAGATCTTCATGTGTGTCTTTCTTCATGCTTAAAGAAATTATGTTTTTTGAAGAAAACATTTCAGGGATGTTCTCCATATAGTGGACTATTACGGTGCCCCGAGTTTGAACTTCTACGTTTAATGCAGTTTAACGCAGCTTCAAACGATCCCAAATGCGTCTGTAAATGATATCACCTGAGAAAGAAGGGTCTTACTAAACTACCTTTTTTTTATTATTACATTTATATACTTTTTAAACCTCAAATGCAGTCTGTGCATCTCTGGTTCAAAACTGTTAGGGTAGCATTTTCACCGTTAACTTCAAACATAATTTCAAAATCATCCTACACTGCTGCAGAAGTACTGACCCAGTGTTTGCAAAGATGACAAAAAAGGTAGTACAGCGATGTAGGGCAATTTTGAAGTTGTAGAAGAAAATGAGATGGGTGTCTAAATAACCTAACTGTCTTGAACCAGAAAAAAAGTTCAGGCAGAGCAAGACAAGCGTTTGAGGTTAAAAAGTATATATATATATATATATATATATATATATATATATATACACATATACATATATATATACACACACACACATATACATACACTAGTTTAGACCCTTCTTCCTCGGCTGTAATTGTTTGAAGGTGCAATTTGGAATTTCAAACTCAGTGCACCATATATGGAGAAAAATCCAGAAATGTTTTCCTCAAAAAACTATTTATTTACTGACAGTCAAACATCTTGGGTGACAAGGGGGTGAGCATCACATTAGGGTTGCACGATTAATCGAACGATGTTGTGAGGCGCGTTTAGTCAATGAAGCCGGTACTTTGATTAGTAGTAAATTCCCATCACGTGCGTTCAGCTGGAGCGGCAATTCAACGTGAATTCAACGTGCTGAACGCATGTGATGGGGATTTACAACTAATCAAAGTACCGGCTTCATTGACTAAACATTGTTCGATTAATCGTTGAAGCCCTACATCACATTCTGTAAATGTTTGTTCTGGAAGAGAACTTCTCCTTTAACAAATAATAACAATGTCTTACCACCAGCCTTCTGAAGCTTGACAAACATCTTGGGGTACAAGTCCTTGTAAAGGAGTAGCTCCTCAAGTCTGTTTATCAAGTCAGTGATACTACCAACATGTGATACTCCAAGGGCATTGCAGGCTTTCACCAAAGCTTCTTTCTTTGGCTAAATAAAAAAAGTAATGGTCAATAAAGAAACAAAATGGTAAAAGAAAACATCATTACTAGAATAAAATAGAGTACATACTGGTTTGGACTCCAGCACTTGCAAAATGGCATCTTCATCCATCTCCAACCCACAGCTTGAGGTGAATGCTCGATCTTTCTGAGACAGACCTTTGAAAACTTCTGTCTTTGGGACAATATCGCTTAACCTTGAGTGATTGCCCAACCATGGAGTGAAGGCGGTGTATGTTAATGGACGTGCATATGGATTGGCAGACTTGTTTCCTAAATTACAAAAAAGGAAAATAAAATGTCCATTTCAGGATTTAAGATTTTAACTACAGGTACCCCCACTCCATACCCTAAAATAGCGCTTACCATCACAGAATCCAGAAGAAATCATTTCCTTCTCAATTGTCTCCCATCTGGTCCTCACATTCACTTGAGTGTCTTCTTGGCTGATTTTGTCCAAGCTTGGGCGTCTAAACAGATGTGCTGATATACAACCAAGAAAATAAGCAAAGAAGCAAATATCAAGCAGTCATTAAATGCATTTATAATTTACAACACAAAATTCACACAACACACCCTCCTCATTCTGTTTTACCTGGTAAATCAAAAGCGATTTTCCAATTTCCATCTGCTATCAAAATGGGAGGATTATGGCCACATCTGACGCATGAATAGCTATAGGAGTACTCCCTCAGAGCAGAGAAATGATAAAATGCCTTTCGTATTAGATTGTGTGAAACTGTAATTTTGGCATGATCCTCAATTGTTTGCAAAAAACGTCCAAGGGCAACATGATTCTATACATTTAAACAAACAAACAAACAAAATACACACACCACAACAACAACTCACATTAATAGACATGTGGAAGTATTTGTGAAATGCAAGTCATATTTTCCTGTCACTTACTGCGAGTCCAGATGTCAGAAGAGTACACAGAGGAATGGTCAAAAAGGTCCTGTTGTCATAATTGTGAAATCCAGACTGATACTCTTGAAACCTCACAGGACGTCTACAGACAAGGCAATTCTTCACATACACTGGCACATCTGGAGAACACAAATTTTATAAAACATTAAAATGTAAAACACAATGTGGAAAATAATACATAAATAAAGACACATTTTAGAAATTAACCTCGAGTCACTGAGGATATCCCATACACTGTCCCATGCCGTGTAATTAGCACCCTCTCTCCCAAAGCTGGTGGAGTTGGGCCAGGGCAATAAGGACAGTTGGACTCGAGTGGTTCAAATAAGTTGGGGATTTGTTTCTCTTTTGTTGCCAAATCCTCTGGAAGGTCTTCTGGCACCCTCTTTTGCTTCCACATGTAATCTGTCCAATCCTGTATGTCAGAAGAAGCCAGTGCTGCCACTTCTGTGTCTGCAACATTTCTGACTCTTTCATCCACATCACTGTCTTCAGCATTTGGGTCAGTCTGACAAGAAAGAAGGTGGGGTTTCTCTTGATAGAGCCACCACATGCACAAGTATCTGTGCACACAGCTCCTCATTTTATTGCGGCACTGGCAGTGCCACTGGCCTACATGGCTATCAAAAGAAACCCTTGTCCTTTCAAACTGACACCAGTTGTCTCTCACCCCAGTAAAGACAGAAAAATAAACAAACCTGACAGAGGTTTGTTCATTCCAAAAAATAGGAAACACGCAATCAACTCCATTAGTAATGCTTTTGATTCTGAGCTGCAAACATTCATCTTGTCGTGTTTTGGACAACAGGCCATTGTCTACCATTGACTGCAAAGCGTCCTCCCTAAGTGCTGGTGGTGCAGAATAGCACACAGCTCTGTTTGTCCTCTGAAGGTGATCACACTCCATGCCTGGATTGCCACTTTCTACTCCAATCCTCATAAAATCATGACACAGCGGTGACTCACAGGCTATAGAACCTGAGACAATTTGTTTTTTTACGTGAATAGGGACTCTGGGTCCATGTGCATCTTTTGGGGTGACAAAAATCCCATTTCTCTCATCGATACAAATGACAGGTGGTTGCTCCTTGACATACTGCCTTGCCTTTGGGTTTTGTAATGATGGCACTTCTGAAGGACAATAGAAAAAAATGCAAAGACAATATATACACAAAGACCAATAAATATTAAACATTCATAAAAACCAGCATCAAGAGTTCGTACCCTCAGGCTTGTTGGTAACTTTGCTTGTAACCACAAGATCTGCAAACAGTAGAAACAGATAATGGGAGTTAAACATGGATGAAATCAAAATGAAACAAGAGTTAAAAATGTAATTTACATTACACACACCATGATTGTGTAGGTGCTTTTTAAAGTCAGGGGCACGACACAAGATGTGCTGGCACTTAGGGCAATGCCAGTGGCACCTCTTCCGTTGTTGGGACCTCAAACAAAAGCAAGGAACACAGTATTTTCCTAAAATAAAATAAAATAAACTTTTAATACTTTTTAACTAACAATGACAAACAAACATGCAAAATTAATGTGCAGTTTGTAGAATGCTTACGGATGCCATTGTCCTCAAAATATATGGCATGCTTTAAATGCTTTGCCTGAAAATGTTCAGGAGATGACATCACCCCAGCTGTACAATAGGGACAACTGCCTGTCCCAGGATAGACATCGTCTACTCCAAAAGCAAGTGGTACACCTAAAAATGCATTGTTTTAAAGAAAACAACATTCCTTAACACAAACTCACTCATATATAAAATGTAAAACATTTCAAATTACATTTCCTATATATAGTTTTTTGCATATTATTTCCAGAATTTTGAAAAATGTGACTTCTTACCTGCCATAACTCATAGCCAGGTACACAGAAAGGTGAAAAGAAAGAATGATAGTTCTTAAAAGAACTGTTTGGTCAAAATTTTTGTAACAAGAGGGAAAAATAATGGATAGCAGACAATGCCTATAGCAAATTAAACAAAAAAAAAAAAAAAGATGTGGTTAGTGTTGTACGTGTACCTTTAACACTTTCAGACAAACAACATAACATATGTGACCCTGGACCACAAAACCAGTCATAAGGTTAAATTTTACAAAATTGAGATATATACATCATATGAAAGCTCAATAAATAAGCTTTCTATTGATGTATGGTTTGTTAGGAAAGGACAATATTTGGCCGAGATACATCTATTTGAAAATCTGAAATCTAAGGGTGCAAAAAATCAAAATACTGAGAAAAACACCTTTAAAGTTCTCCAAATTAAGTTCTTAGCAATGCATATTACTAATCAAAAATTACATTTTGATAGGTTTACAGTAGGAATTTTACAAAAAAATCTTCATGGAACATGATCTTTACTTAATTTCCTAATGATTTTTGACATAAAAGAAAAATCACAAATATACAAATATACCCCAGCGACTTAAGACTGGTTTTGTGGTCCAGGGTCACATATATCATTCAGTAACCTTAGATTATTTAAACATGTTAATACTTAAGAGTTATTGCAATATTTTAAAGTTAATGGTGCCCCCCTAACATACTAAGCTCAACGGATACTATAGTAGACAAAGTTACATTGTCGTTCGCTAACATAAAAGTTAAAATCAAACATACAAAGCAACAATTATTCATTACTCCGACCATTAATTTCCAAACTTACCGCTCTGACAAACGCCGCCATTACTGAAGAATTTCGCGTCTGTCGTCCTTGCATGTGATTGGTTGCTGCTCCGTTGGTCGATGCTGATTGGCTGCCACCAAGTGGCAGGTCCCTCCTACCCTCCGACTGCCAGTAACTGGCTTCCGGCTGTCAATGACAGGTACTTCCTGCTGCCAGCTGCCAATTTTTTTTCTGAACCCTTACTGGACAAAACAGTTCGATTCTAAATTATTATAGATTATTTTGATTAATGTTATTTAAAAAATGTTTACCGCATATTACAACAGCTTGTCACCCAACGATAAGAATGGTTATTCAACGAAATTAACGTTAGTGGGATTGCTCTGACAGATCCGTTTGCCATAGATGTAATCGTGTACCCAAATCAAGTCAAGTGCAAATTACATGTATAAAGCATGCCTCAACAGGCTTCAAAACACAATGCAGACATACAAAAACGATCAATGTCTAACAAATTAATTTAAAAACACGATGTGACATTACTTGCCATAAATTCTCTGAATTTTGATGCCTGCAATTTCATCCCTCTTAGCAAATAAAGAGACAATATTTACCTCAAATATTTAAGTTTTGCTTTGCCTTTGTTTATTTCACACTGGGTTGAGTTGAGTAGGAAAAGACAGAAGTGACCAATACCGATCTCCTGTACAAAAAGTGTATTCTAACGTTAGTGACTGACAGTAGGATAGTTCGCTATAACTTGTCAACGTTAGTAGCCAAGCTTACGAGACTAGCCGTGTAACTTTACCCACTGCACAATACAACATTTTCACGGTTGTCTTTCCTTCATTTTCTGATTTTTCTTTCGGGTTTTACGCTGCGTTCCAGGCAGGTTTTTTAACTCGTAAAGCAGGACTTCAAATCACGACTCACATCTTTGTAGCATTCCAGGCAAGTCACCCCAAACTGCCTGAGCGCATTTATTATTATTACATTATTATTAATTTGTTTGCAATGTTATATTGTCCTAAAGTCTATTTTTCACTGTGTACCTCTTGCATAAACACCGCACTAGGTGCTGACATAGTGGTTTCGCGGGCTATGTCACGTCAGAACTCGGAACTGGGAGCACATCGATCTAGTACGAGTTCACGAGTGGGAAGTCACGGGTTTGACTGTCGTTTGGGTGCACTTTCACTGATAGAAGATCGGAAAAACGCGAGTAACGGGTTGCCTGGAACGGGACATTATAGCGGTTTCCGGTCGTCTTTTGCAACCGACATGCGCAGTTGAACCAGCGTGACGCGTGTGTGACGTAGGCTGATAATTGGTCTATAGCAACATGCACCTAGCCCTGTCTGGCTTTGCTAATTTGAAACAAGATAATATTTGAGTAGATCAATGAAGCTTATGTGATATTACATCAACTACAGAGAACATGTTAATGAGATATAATCAACATGTTACTTTCAGTTAGACAGGGAAAGGTGCATTGTTTATATAAACTCATAACGAACATGTAACAAGCTGGTTTAACTGTGGCACTGCTCTGCTAACTGAGCAGTTTGTCCACTTAGCACTTTGACACCTGTATGTTGTACGGTGCCTCATTTTTCCGCACCGAGGGAAAACACCTAGCCCTCACAAATATGCGTGATGGGCTCCTATTAACTGTCGATTAAATACATGTAAAGTGTTAAATAAAATCTAACATAGTACACAGAGTCAACAACTCCATATCACAGCTAAACTTAAATCAAATCAAACTTTATTTATATAGCACTTTTCATACAAAAGTAGCACAAAGTGCTTTACAAGATAAAAACAATTATTAAGTATATTAAAATCTTAATACACCCAAGTAATATCTGATTATAATATATAATAATAATACATTTTATCTTTAAAGCGCCTTTCAGGACACTCAAGGTCGCTAATAATCATACTCTCCATGTCGTTACAAGCTAGCAGAAACTGAGGTAAATTAGCGTCCATTGTCGTGGATAAAACCTTCGATCCAGTTACTGTATCCCTTAATTAATACTGCCCGGGGGATGTTGCAGTCGGTACTGGCCTACTGCTCCACGTTTTGTAGGACTGTTTGGGCAGACAGGAAAGATTGGTGGTCCACACTGTAGTTTCCATTGCAGCTGAATCTCTGAAGATCGTATGCGTCAGTCAAACTTCCGGGTTTGTGTACCCCTTCTTCTTCTCTTCTTCTTCGTCTTTTTTAATGGCGGGTGGCAACCGGCATTTAAGGTGCATATCCGCCACCTACTGTACTGGAGTGTGGGCCAGAAATGTAAGCATCTAATCACGGTATGACTCAAAACAAAAAAAAAAAAAAAAAAAACTTTACTTTACCTTCTTCCTACCTTTATAATTACTTTACCAATCAATTAAATCCTTTTCATTAAACCAGTTTCTCTTAAAAAGTTAAACAACTCTCCCATTATCTGCTCTCCGATTTTAAAAAGATTTTTAAGGCTCAACATGTTTTCTCCAAACTTCAGTACTTCCTCTTTTAATTTTATCCTTTGTTTTTCATATTTGACACATTCACTAATCACATGTTCCGCTGATTCCTCTCCCCTTCCACAATCACACATACCTGAAGGGTGCTTTTTAAATAAATACATAGTTTTATTTAATCCAGTATGTCCTAATCTCAACCTCGAAATAATGCTACTTTCTCTAGCACATCGACCTGTAGGTTTCCTTTTCCCCAATTCTTGCATAATATTGTATAAATGCCGCCCTTTCTTTCCTTCATCCCATTGTCTCTGCCATGTCTTCATAACATTTTCCTTTATTTTAACTTTAACTTCAGCTTTACTTACTGCCACTTTTGTAATTCTGTCAAGTTTCAAAGCTTGCTTAGCCAACATATCTGCTGTTTCATTTCCTTCAATCCCCCTATGAGCTGGAATCCACATAAATCTGACCGCTGCATTAATATGCTGCAGTCTGTATACAGTCTCATATATTTCGTACACAATATCAAGTCTGTTATTAGATGATACCGACTGAAGAGACATTAATGATGATAGGCTATCAGAGCAAATTAAAACCTTGGCAATTTTGTTTTGTTCCACCCACTGTAATACCCTTAAAATAGCTAACATTTCCACAGTAAATACTGTCAGATGATCAGAGGTTCTTTCCTTAACATTTACCTTTAGTTCTGGAATAGTGAATGCAAAACCGGTAAAACCACTCTTAGGATCTTTTGAGCCATCCGTAAATGCAGCTATAAATGAATTATATATAGACCTTATTCTATCCTCCACCTTTTCAACCCAGTTTCCTTTCCCATTAAGTCTTTTTATTTCTCCTTGAATATAGAAGTCTATAATTAGTGGTGAAAACAACCAAGGCGGCGTCCTTGAACAAGGAACAGTAGGACTGAACTTACTCTCCTGCAATTTCATTTCAATTGCTATTTTACTAGATGCCCAAGCAAAGCATTCTGTCTTAGCCTTCCCACTTTCCCAACAAGGGGTAAGACACTTAACTGTAGGATGCCATCTTTCATTATGACCTTTTAGATTGGCCCAATAATTCATCATCAGTTGCTCAAATCTTAAGCTTAATGGTAGCTCACCCACCTCCACTTGCAATGCGCAAGCCGGTGAGGACCTTATTGCTCCACAACAAATTCGCAGTGCTTGATTTTGTATACTTTCCAGCTTCTTTAGTGTTGTTTTCGACGCAGATCTAAACACTATACTTCCATATTCCATCACTGGTCTTATTAAAGCCACATACACCCCTCTTAAGGCTCCTTTACTAGAACCCCACTCTATCCCAGTTAAGCACCTCATTATATTTAAAATCTTCTTACACTTTTCCTCTACTTTCCTTACCTGCTCTGTCCAAGTTAGTTTAGAGTCAAATGTTACCCCTAAAAACCGAAAGGAATTTACCTGCTCAATTTGATTTCCATACAGTAACACCTTAGCATCTTTATCCCTCTTTTGAGTAAAAACCATCATCTTTGTTTTTTCCACTGAAAATTTAAAACCCCATGCATAAGACCATTCTTCAATTAAACCTACTGCTTCCTGTATCTTCTCTTGTACTAAAAGTAAGTTCTTGCCATTTTTCCACAGGGCAGCGTCATCAGCAAATAATGACTTCCCAATATCATACTTTATTTTACTAAAAACATCATTGATCATAATAGAGAAAAGTAATGGGCTTATCACACTACCCTGCGGGGTCCCATTATCTACTTTAAATTTATTAGACACTGAAGCACCAATTTTAACCTGAATATACCTTTCAAATAGAAAACTTTTGACCCAATTAAAAGCTCTTCCCTTAATACCCATTTTATCTAATTTAATCAGTAGCCCCTCTTTCCATACCATATCATAAGCTTTTTCCACATCCAAGAAAACTGCCATAACCGATTCCTTATTTATCAAAGCTTTTCTAATTTCTGTTTCCAAACAAACCACAGGGTCCATTGTTCCCCGTCCTTTCCTAAAACCACTTTGGTAGGGGGATAAAAGACATTTACTTTCTATATAAAATGTCATTCTTTCTACAATCATCCGTTCCATAATTTTCCCCACATGCGACGTTAGGGCAATGGGCCTGTAGTTTTGTGTACCCCTCAACGGCGTCAAAGAACTTATACTGACAAGAAGTGAAAGTCAATAGAACGTTCCATTGCAACAGCGCCGCCCAGTAGCAGCCCTACGCTTCCGCCATTTTGGAGTGAAAGCCACTCGGCAGTCCACTCTCTCCATGCTGTCGCTATGGCAAATATCAGCTGCTTTGTTTTAAAAAAAAAGTACTTTAAAGCTAAAATACACAACCTGAATCATGAAATATATATAATATACAAATATATATTTTTTTACTCCTTTCCGTTTATTTCTTAAGAATTTTTGTATTATATTGGGCTACTTCTGTTAATTATTAAACCATAACTCGTTTGTTATTAAAAGGATTTTTGTATGTTTTGTACATACCCTAACCTTTGTTATTAATGCAATTAAAAAATATGACAACACAAAATAACGTATATTATCAAAAACAGACTTTGTCTTGCATTTATTTTTCGCAAAATCTTTGCTCTAGCATTATAAACGCTGAACTAATACCAACATATATAATTAAATTAAGGACATGCATCAGAAAATTGGGAATGTTAGACAATAAATATACGACAGGAATATAACAGCTTAACAGTAAATTTTGCAGTATTATCTTATATTAATGTCCGTTAAAGCATGACTAAAAACTCCAAAATTATTTAATTATTTAGTTATGAAAGACACAGCAATACATCATGTTCTGTAAGATCATCGATATTTGTAGTGTGATCCATGGGTTTAACATGTACAATATAATGTATAAATAATACAATATATATTTCAGACCTATAATAGTAAATAATAGTAATAGTAAATGCATTAAGTTGCATAAAATAAAAATACAGCAGGCTGCCTCAAATGTAATGGTTGGATTCCACAATTGATAACATAAAACATATATAATAATACAATACAACTTTTACTGTATGTATGTATGAATGAATGAATGAATGAATGAATGAATGTAGTCATAACATTTACTGATGACTTAATTTGAGAAATTGTCTATTGCACTTCTGAACTGGCTGTGAAAATTTTGGGTGCGTAAGAATAAGATATGATGAATTCTGATCCGTAAAATAAATCTAACAGTGTAGAGTGACTTTTTGCACTTTTTAAGGTCACACACTACCTCCCTGTAGTCATTGCGTTCTTTTATTTCCACTTTGACTTCTATTTCGTTGTCATTCTGTCTGCTTCAGTGCTGTTGTCCAGTTGGAATTTTCACTCCAGAATGGCGGCCGCGCTACCGAAGCGCCACCTAGTGGCTGTTACCATAACAGCAACAGAGTTTCGCCTCTTGGTATTTTATACTCTTTGACGGCGTTCGAGTTTTCAAAATGGCCGCCAGGTGAATAAAGGCGAATAGAGGGAAGAGGGAAGGTGTCAAGCATTAATTTTCACTTTCATTCACTGACCAGCAGATGGGGCTATATAAACTTAAAACACCAATCATCTTGTATTTGCTCGCTAAATGAATAGTGTTTTGTAAAGAAAAAACAGCTCAAGAATGGTACATGACAGTATAACTTTTTCTGGTGAACGTTAATGTTTTGGAAGACCGCCGGGTTTTTCTTTTGTTTTGTTTTTGTTTTCCTCCTAAAAACAGAAAGTGAAAGACGCAGAACTGTTGGTATTCCCCTTCAACCTGTTTACGAGAACTGAATACTAACGCACGAAAAAGTGGATAGAATAGTGTGCTGGTCTCCAGTAAGTACTCATTTACATTTTATTAATTTGTCTAGTTACTATCCTCATACATTCTAAATCCATTTAACTACATAGGTGGGGAGAATTATGACTTTTTGAATTCACACTTGTGAATTATTGTTTCCTTTTTGGGCAGCGACATATTGATTTTTAAAAAGCATGTTATTTTATACTCAGTAGATGATGTTCTGTAGATACTGTCATAATGGGGATCATACTGTGGTACAGTGCGTACTAACTGTGAGACGCAGTGTCCTCATTTTCCCTATCAGCAGTTTCCAATACCTTGTCGTGCTTTTTCCTCACTAATCGGCTGACCCTCGTTTACTCTCGCTCTCTCTTTCAGATTTGTCCATCAGTGTAAATTGTCCAGGAGGATTTAAGCCATGAGCGTCCCAAAGGTAGAAAGACCGAGCGGGATCGTCGTGATCCACCATGACGTCAGACATTTCGTACACACTATTTTCAGGCACTTGTTCTAACAGAATACTGTAGGAAGGAATTAAGCTCTTAGACCTAATTTAGAACACTATGTCAAGGTGTCTGATTAACTGTGACGCAGTTTTCCACTGATAAGTGTCTAGAAGAGCCTTCCTGGGTTACAGGATCATTGAGCTATTGCTCAATCATTTTGGTTATATTTGAGATGTGAAATGTACCCCTAAGGCTACTAGCAAGATTAGCCCTAATAAATTTGTTATGAAGCTATGATGCTGTTGTTGAGTGAATAATGATGTAATTGTGTCAAGTCCCCATGAAATCAAAATTGAAGTTTTTTGGCTTTTAGTATGAATGTTAGCCTTGAGCTGTTTTGCTCCAAAACAATGAGAAAATTAGCATTTACAAAATACACACTTTCAAACTACAGTCTCTCACTTCTGCCTCACTTCAGAGACAATATAGCATGGAGTGGATCATATCCGCGAGTCGTCAGACCAAAAAACGTATCGGATCGATTTTAATTCTACACAGAATTCTATATTTTATAGCAATGTGGATGAAATTGTGGCTGCTTGTTTCAATGCACTTTAGTGGACCTTTAATATGTGAAGCTTACTGTACTCAAATACGGAACTTCTGAAACAAAATGTGTACTTTTACCTATTTAAAACTGAGGACATTGGGAAAACATCATACTTTTTAATTTCCCAGAATGTAATTTCCTCATTCAGTAACATATTTTACTAGTGATTATGTGTATATGTAACGCCTAAAAGCCTACCTAAAGCCTGGAATACTCTACACGATTTTCTGCCAATTTACAGTCTGGAGAAGTTGATTCTAGTTGCCAAAAGTCAGAGCCAGTTTGCAGATTTGATGGAAAATATATGTTTCCTCAAGATTTTCTTTTAGCTTCAGACCACATGTTTGATATTTTCAGCTGATTTTAGAACACGTTGTTTTCATTTGTCACGTGTAGCAGCAAGGCACACATTTCTGCGTGAGTTTTTCATGATCGGAACAACTTCAAAGTCTGGTAGTGCATGATGGTCAGTTTTCCAATGTGACTATTTACAAAGTTAATGAAAATGAAAAATGACCAGTTAAGACCTACTCTATCTGATCTATAAAGGAATAAATGCCATGTTCTGTCTTGAAACTGATGGCACAGGCTGATGGGTCGTTAACACAAACTGATTCATATTTATTTTAGGGTTGTCAAATTATTAATCACGATTAATCACATCCAAAATAAAAGTTTGTTTTTACATAATATATGTGTGAGTACTGTGTAAATTTATTATGTATATAAAAATACACACACTTGCATGTATATATATTTGATGCAAAATGTTATATGTAACTATAAAGAGTTTAAATGTATATAGAATTAAATACAAATATAAATATATATAGACAACTATTATTATAATATATACATGTCCGTGTATGTATTTATATGTACATTATTAATATTATCAGTACTCACACATATATTATGTAAAAACAAACTTTTATTTTGGATGTGATTAATCACGATTAATAATTTGACAGCCCTAATTTATTTATATTTTTAGCATTAAATTACTTGGCACAAGCTGACTGGTTCATGTTGCATACAAAGCCAATGAGCTTACTGCTTTGCATTAAATGGTTGGTTAGTATTTACTAGACTATTTTGCAGCACACTTTTAGATTTCCTCTGAAACCCTCCACCTCCCCAGCTCCACCTGTACAGATTTTCTACAGGTTATTAGATATGCTAATTGTGCAGCAGCAGTCATAAATACTCACATCACCGTGTTGGCATATGTATTGGCAGTAGCAAGTTTCTGTACTTTGCAGCAGCAGCAGCAGCAGCAGCAATAAATTAACAACAGCAGCAGTTAAGCAGATCTATTCTGCCAAGACCAAATACAAATTTACAATATAGTTTGTGAGTTTATCATCTGGTGCATCTATAGCCCTACATACAGTCAGGTAGTTTTGCACAGTTTGTACACTGAAGTTACTATATATCTAAATAATAAAATCTTAACTGCCTCTTGATTCATTTTCTAAAGTAAAAGGTTGAGATAAGTTGTCGAAATGCTCACTCTAATAAATATTTAGCTAAATACTCTCTTTTATTTCATGTAGCAGTAATTTTTACATAGGAAAAGTAAGTGGAACCCCTTATTTATTTTATTTTGTGACCAAATCTCAGCAATTCTTTCCCCCTCCCCAGTGTCCCAGTTGTCATCAGTCTGATGTTGGAGATTTGGATGGTCAATGTGCGGTCTGCAGGCCTTGCTCTAAATCAAAGAAGTCCGTGTTTCGGTTCTGCCTGGCGTGTCAGAGAGAGTGGCCTCGTGACGCTCCGACCACCAATTCCTGCACGCTGCCAAACTGTGCGCTCCGTGCTGCCCTCCTCAGTGACACAAATATCACTGACCCATGCAGCTCGGTGAGAGGATGTCCATACTTCAGGGCCTGTCCTGTGTGCAAGGCTCTGCTTACACACACTGGAAAAGGCTGTCCCAGGATCATCTGCCCTCATTGTAACACAAATTTCTGCTTCCGCTGCCTTCGTCAGCAGTGCTTTGGGCTGGGGAATATTGAAGCTCTTGGGTTTCTTACCCGTCGACTGTCCTTCTATCAAAATATTGATGTAATTCCATGTAGAATGGTGGACAACAAGCAGTGTCTCACAGTTTTTGGATTGTAATGAGAAAGATTTTTACCATAAAAGCTGATAAATGGCATAACACTTAAACCAACCTATTGCTAGTTAAGGCCTACCCTGTATGTGATTTATACGTACATGTTATTGTAAATTATTGTACATGTTCATAAATAGGTCAATTAAAACAGCCTATGTTTAATGAATGCAGCCTGGATGATTTATAAGTGATTCAGATTATCTTTTTTTTTTCAAATCTGAAATGCTGATTACATTATAATACATAATATCAATAAACAACTTTAAAACCCTTAACCCTATTTGAACCTTTCTTTCACTGCACCAACATCAGTCAGTCAATATAAACTTGGCCATTACTAAAAAAGTTTTTAAAGGAGACCTATTATACCCCTTTTTACAATATGTAATATAAGTCTAAGGTGTCCCCAGAATGTGTCAATGACGTTTCAGCTCAAAATACCTCAACTCATTTAGGGACCAACATAAGAAAGCCATTCTAAAACCAACAAATACAACAGGGCCAGGGCAAAAAGTTAAAGGTTTTATATGTAAATGTTTTATATGTAAAAATGCATTTAAACGTAAATAAATCATAAATAAGGACTGGTGAGCTAACTCATTTAAACTACAACTTACTGAAGAGTTAAGAAAACTTCCTGTCTTCCAAGGAAGAAATTAAACACAGCAAAAGTCTTCCAGGTCAGCTCTTACCTATGCTTTCTATGTACTCTGTAGTAACTAAACACACAATCACTCACTATTCTTAAAATGAGCAAATGAGCTGCTGCTTCCCACCCCCTTTTCTAGAATAGGTCTGTGCCTTTACAGCTCGTACCTCAAATTCTCTGTTAAAAACATCTGTTTGGTTTTGATTATCATGTCTATGTTGCTGAAATAATGTGTTTTAAACCATATTAGTTTAAACTTTTGATATACTGTTTTCTGGGCTCACACATCCGAAACACACGGACAGACAGCGGCTGTCACACATAAAAGTTCTCTTTTATCTCTTATTGCGCTTAAACTGTCAAATACACACAAGTTTATGTTAAAAACACAAAAGTGTTACAAAAAGAGTCGGTTATGTCTGTCAAGGTAAACAGCTAGGAAAGAAATCACGTTTATATTAGATCTGTGAGGCAGAAGCATAATATAAAGTAAATAAATCAAATCTACTGCTCTCTTTTCTCCTCTGAGACTGGGACTCTAAATAGTGTTCTGTGCTCGTCAGTGCAGCCAAAGACAGAACAGTTAGCATGCTTTGCTCAAACTTTTGCTATAGAAAAACAAAGTGGAAACATGCAGATTAAGGGGCGGTAATATTATAAATTCCCTTTACCACATCAAGGGGGGACTAAAATCTGACACACTCGTTTTTTCACATGCTTGCAGAAAAAGGCTTACCAAAGCAAAGTTACTGGGTTGTCTTTTTCACATTTTCTCAGTTGGTAGACCCAATTATAGCACTTAAACAGAGAAATTCATAGTCACCTTGATCAGGGTTTCCCAACTTAAGGTTGCCAAAGCAGCCAGGTTTTAGGTGAATTGATTAGTTTTATTATTAGGCTCAAAATTATAAACAGGTATTCTTTAAATTGCTTCCTTTTATATCTTTTTTTCTGCCATGCTCACTGGTTTACTAGTTCTTATCAGGTGTGTCCTATGATGATTTGAGTTGCTAAAGGTTCTGAGGTGAGCAAAACAGGTAAATATGATTACAGTGCTTTCAAGCAAACCTATCACAAGTGTTCTCGGTCCCATCATAATTTTGCACAGCTGCATGAACGCAGCTTATGATCGCATGCCATTCACAGACCTTTTTATTTCCGTCTTATATGGAAAAGATTATTGCGAGATAATTATAAGCACTCTGGTTTGTAATGCAAACAGTTTTACTGTTTACTGCATGTTGTTATTCTTCTCGTTATTTCCCTATAGCGGAGAATGAACCGGAAATCTCACCCATAGGCTTACTTCCACATTAAAGAAAAGGGGCTGCGCAGTGGAATGAAAATCAGATCTTTTGCCATAAATAATGATTTTTGTGTTTCACAGAAGACAGCTTTCAAAGGACATGAGGATGAAGATTTTCATTGTTGGGTGAACTAATTAAACAAGAGATTTTCGCAAATACAGCATTGTATGTTTGGCATGTTATACACACATTGTATTTATAAACTAACACAATTTTACTATGATAATGAACTAATAATTCTGTCATTTTTTGATTAACTATTCTTTCAGGCAAATTATGGGGCTACCTGTCTCCCCCCACCTCATTTCTCTCTCCAATCAGAGGTAAGAGGCTTGACGGTTGAAGCTCAGTACAGCACAACCCAATCTGACTAATCTGATTAACTTAAAATGGACTCTTATCAATCACGAGCTAGCGTGACACTCACACACACAAAAGCGGGCCTAGCACTAGTAAGATCAGACAGTTAACTTGTTCCAGTCAGCAACAAGTTAAAAGTGTAGGGCAGGAGCTAGTCATGACCAGCCGAAAGCCTTCAAGGGTTGTGTCCCCTCCACCTTGTGACACCATTTTGACCTTGAACAAGGCACTTGTGGTGCTTTGACACATTCTGATGTACAGTAAATGAATTAATAAAACTTCTATTTTACAAATTTATATTTACAGATTTGGTCAAACTAATTTGTATAATTTAGTTTGTATACTTCAAAAAAATCACAGTACTAACCCTTGTGCCATTCACTGACATTTTTATTGCGTTCTAATGAGTTGTTGTGAAAACCATTTGCTTGAATTGCATGACAGCAATGATCACTGCAGTTACTTTCACTGCATATACAAATTTGTTTGTATACTTCTGTACAAAGGTCTGAGCACTGCTCTAATCCCAGTGGACTGCTCAAGGATATAGTCAGGATGTAATCTTCACAGGTTTTGACCTTAGAGTGCTTACCACTCCACAAGCGCTGAATGACCTCTCACAGCTCACTGTCTCTTGTTTCATATGTCATCATCCTTTCATTTCATTATTTTGAACACTGCATCTTGCAATAACAGCTTGGTTACTTTGTTACCTTCCTACCTATTTTCCAGAAGGCCTTTAATGACTTCTGTATCTGACCAGCAAATATCAAACTGAAATGTAGCTTTTATGTCAAAAGAAGAGTGTAATAGGGTTGTGCTATAAGGCACAATGTCACCGTGAACAAAGAGGTATCGTAGCTTAGGGCTTCCTGGGAACTCAAATCTCCTTTCACATGTTGAGCGCTCCTAACCAAGCTTATAAACTCAAGAAAGATCAAGAAGAACGGAGGAGGAGCAGAAAAGAATAAGGGACACATTGACACTTAGGATTTTTTGATGTGACATGAGGACGTGTTACACTAATAATTTAACACCATCATCTAAAACCTTGTGCGGAAGTCTAGTGTCATTTGTGCTTTGTCATCTTGTGTTTTGTTAAATTGTTTAATTAAAAAGTTTTGAGACTTGATAAGACCAGTCATGTCAGTAGCTTTTGAAGATCACTTTATTCAACCTTAACAGTGGGGCTGCGTTATCTGACACTTTCAATTTAGGACTGATTAATCAAGGCTGACTTGAATAGTACAGCCATTTTGGGTGTCCAAGACGCCTGCCATATTGGCCAGTGCAACATAAACAAAAATTACAGAGTGCACCTGAGGAAACAAGATGGAGTGGGACAGTACAAGTACAATCTGTAACATTTGTTAGTTCACTGCTGATCCTACAAGAACAGTGGGATCAAGTCCTCAGCTTAATTAGAAACCATCATACAACCTATCTATTGTACTGTAATATCTATCACGGTATTGCATTAAAAATAAAATAGTCTGCCAAAACTATCCATTTACAGTTTACTATAAACACTAAATGTGTCTAACTTCACATTATCAGTCACTATCTTGAATGTTACTGGGCCACAAGCTCATATGCACAGTGAGGAGAGAAAATGCCTTTTGCCATGTATGTGTGGATTATAGGCTAAAGAGGGTTAAGAAGTCACCACTTGGATTCACGGCCTGCCCCTCCTTTCTCTTCTGCTCGTTTCTTGCCGTCTCTCTGTCTTTGTAAATCTGCCTGTTCCCAGTAATACCCAGGACTCAGAGAGGCTCTCGTTCCAGTGGCTTGCCCCATTAGGCACTCCAGATTGGGGCAAGACTCAGTCCAATAGAGGCCCTCCATCCTCCAAGGACCAAAAACCAAAAAGCAGTTAATTTCAAAAAGAGAAAGGTGGATTTCTACATTTATATTTTTTATACTACTTTAAAAAAAAAAAAAAAAAAAAAAAGACAGGACATTTTTGAAAAGCTTTTCCATCTATTTTGACATGGAATATCTGTCTTTTCTCCCCTTTCAATTTGGAATTTTACATTTTTAATTTGGATTTTTTGTCTTCTTACTGTTTCCTCTCTGGGAGTGCAGTTCTGGTCCTCCTCTGGTTCTTCTCAGACTCTCTGTGTTCTAATGGGACGAGTATTCATCATGGCTCTCAATTAGCCACACTTGCCAGGTTAGCCGATCTTTTGATCTTTTATTAACAATTCTTTATTAAGGGTAACAGTAGTTTTTGATATTGAATTTGCTAGAGTAGTATCTGAGGCTTAGAAGATTAGGACTTTCCTGAAGGATGTGAAGTAATCTTTGGTTACAGAAAGAATTATTATTTTTTTTTTAATATACATTTGTTTCAATATATGAAATGTTTTATTTCAGTATTTGGAGTACTAAACTTCAATAATTACATATTATTATTTTTACTTTACTCATGAAAAATCAATGTAATTTAGACTACCTAATTTTACTGGTCCTACTTAAAATGTCTGTCTGTATTAAGCTACTAAAAATGCTAACTCAGCTAGCATTCACTAGCATTCAAAGATATGGGTCTTTGTCAATAAAGAAATAGTTATTACTAAAATAATATTGTTGATTTACTGCAGTGTTCAGTCACTTCATGTCTAATCCCATTTCATACTAATACTTACATAAATAGGAAAAAATGGCCAGTTTAGTGGTCTTTAGTGCTTTAATGCTGAAAAATATTTCACGTCACACAATTACAATAAACTTTCAGTAATAAAATGTAGTGCACATATCTATTTCATATCTTATTGACTATAAAAAACATGGTTTTGACAGCTATTAAAAACCTTACAGTATCTAGATTTTTTTATGTTTTTTAAAGATGTACCAAGCCTGCATTTATTTGATCCAAAGTACAGCAAAAACATTACAGCAAAACTTTTTTTAATTATTTAAACTATTTAAAATAACTGTTTTCTATTTGAATATATTATAAAATGTAATTTATTCCTGTGATCAAATTCTAATTTTTCAGCATCATTACTCCAGTCTTCAGTGTCACATAATCCTTCAGAAATCATTCTAATATACTGATTTGCTGTTCAAGAAACATTTTTATTATTATTATTATTATTATCATCAATATTTAAAACAGTTGAGTATTTTTGAGTATTTTAGGATTCTTTGAGTTGAATGATCCAAAGATCAACATTTATCTGAAATAAAAGCTTTTGTGATATTATACACTATACCATTCAAAAGCTTGGAGTCAATATAATTTTTTTTTTCAGGGGGAATTATAGAAATGTATAAAACATGTATAATGTTACAAAATATTTATATTTTAGATAAATTATGTTCTTCTTGACTTACTATTCATCTATAAAATATACTCAGCTGTTTTCAACAAAACAATAATACTAATAATACATTTTAAAATAAGCTTTTTTTGGAGCAGTAAATCAGAATAGAATGATTTCTGAAGGATCATGTGACTGGAGTAATGATCCTAAAAATCAGCTTTGGAATCACAGGAATAATTAAATTACATTTTTAAATATATTCAAATAGAAAACAGTACTTTGGATCAAATAAATGCAGGCTTGGTGAGCAGAAGAGACTAAAAAAACATTTAAAAATGTTTTGACTGGTAGTGTATACATGAGAAAGAACACAAAATGTGATCTATATCCAGCCAATGATCAACTAACACTGGCACATTTATATAACAGGGCACCCCTTGAATGCAATTGCAAAAAAACGACCTTAACCTAAAATACTAGTAATCTTAGTAAAAATTACTAGTAAAAATTAGTAATCTTATTAGCAAGGAGGAATATCTGAAAAGATTTGAAAACTGCATGAGATAGCAACAGGCATCTACATGCAGTTGGCATTTGTAGCAATATATATATATATATATATATATATATATATATATATATATATATATATATATATATATATATATATAGCTATATTACTAGATTTAAATACTACAAATGAAATATTTAATCAGATTGTAGGGCCCAAAAATGTGACACTGGAGAGAGCAAAGCTCTCAAACTCAGGAGTATTGTGAGTGTGACAGCAAGGTCCCGTGCAATCCTCTGTAATCCTGAGTTATTTCGGTGCTGGCTAAAGTGCTGGTCCAAAGAAAGAGGGCAAGTCAGACCTAGAGGTTAAGAAGTGAAGGGCAGACAGGACATTTATCCAGAAGTTAGACAGCATGGTGAAGACATGGATTAAAGGGTGAAGAACAAAGCAAAACATCAGAGAACAAAAGGCTTTTGACAGGTCATGAGTGATGATGGTATAAAGAGATAAGGTTGATTAAGATTAAGATTGATTAAGCCTCACGTTATTTGGCAGTTATTATGGCCAGTGCTAATGAAGGCAGAGCTCTTTAATTGTAATCTGCTTGCTGCTTGCTGAGCAATGGGTAGAGAGGGAGGGAGAAATAGGCAGACAGCCTGGTACAAGTCGTGTGACACTTCACCCTAACTCCACCTTTAAACACAGATGGCACATGAGTCTGGTGAGGATCAGGCTGGTCAGGTGATCAGATCAAGCCTGCAGTCAGATATCAGGTCTCTGGGATCACAGTGGACAGGACAGCATGATAACTTTATTTTAAGGTGTCCTTGTTACACATGTACTTAATATTGTAATAACGCATAATTACATGCAAGTAACCCTTAGCCAAATTTTAATCCTAATCCTTTACCATATAGTAAGTACATGTAGTAAATTCATATTACTCAGTACTTAAATGTACAATTACACTGTAACAAGGACACCTTAAAATAAAGTGTAACCACAACTCATATTAGGAAACATTTAATTAACAATTAAACAACATGTAGTTGTTCAATTAAGGATTGTCTCTACGAATAGAAGTAACAGATATCATTATATTAAAAAAAGGTGAAAAAATAGAGACATTCTATTAAAATAATCGAATACTAAAATATAAATAGTTTTTATCGGTAACACTTCATGATAAGGTTCCATTAGTCACTAACATGAACAAACTATGAACAGTACATTTATTACAGTATTTATTAATCTTAGTTAATGAAAATACAATTGTTCATTGTTAGTTCATGTTAATTCACAGTGCTTTAACTAATGTTAACAAACACAACTTTTGATTTTAATAATTTAATAATAGTAGATGTTAAAATTAACATTAACTAAGATTAATAAATGTTGTAGAAGTATTGTTCATTCTTAGTTCATGTTAACTTAAGTAGTTAACTAATGTTAACTAATAAACCTTATTGTAAAGTGTTACCATTTTATCTTTGCTAAACATCTTCCAGGCTAAAAGACCGTTTCTGCCTCAAAGCAAAAAATAAATAAATAAATAATCATTGTTGAGATAAAGTTTCAAATAAGAATTGAAAATTGTACATTGTAAGATGTAAAGTCATAAATATGAGAAATAAAGTACTAATACTTTTTACTCTGAGGCGGAAATGTTGTACTTTTTTGTACATCATAGACTCGTGAGTAGATTCTATGTGTTTATTTATTTATTTAATTCAATCTTTTATTTCCACTGCCATTTGAAAGTTTGTGGTTGGTAAGATTTTATTTTAAGATGCTTTTGGAAGAAGTTTCTTGTGCTCATCAAGGCTGCATTTATTTGATTAAAACAGTATATTGTGAAATACTATTACAATTTAAAACAACTGTTTTCTATTTTGATTCATTTCAAAATGTAATTTATTCATGTGATGGCAAACCGGAATTTTCAAAAGCTATTTCTCCAGTTTTCAGTGTCACATAATCCTTTGGAAATCATTCTAATATGCTGATTTGCTGCTCTTAAAATTATCGTCATAGTTAAAAAAAACAGTTGTGCTGCTAAACATATTTGTGGAAACCATGATTTTTTTTTCATGATTACATGATGAATATAATTTTTCTAAATGTGACCCTGGACCACAAAACCAGTTGTAAGTAGCAAGGGTATATTTGTAGCAACAGAATAGTCAAAAATACATTGTATGGGTCAAAATTATGTGTTTTTTTGTTTATGCCAAAAATCATTAGGATATTAAGTAAAGATCATGTTCCATGAAGATATTTTGTACATTTCCTACCACAAATATATCAAAACAGAATTTTTGATTAGTAATATGCATTGCTAAGAACTTTATTTGGACTACATCAATATCAATAGATAGCTTACTTTTTCAGCTTTCATATTATGACTGTTTTTTTTGGTAGAGGGTCACAAATATTTTTTGTAATGTAAAAGGTTTTATTGTCACTTTTGATCAATTTAATGCATCCTTGCTGAGTCAAAGTATTAAGATATATGAAATATTTAGTATTAAAGAAAAAATAATACATTTTTAAAAATGTACTTAAAAAAATCTTACTGACCCCCACCTTTTGAAATATGATTTTTTTTTTTTAAACCATTAGGTCTTATGACCTGATGCTGATATTTAAGCCACTGTTACACTCTCACATCATTACTACATATAGTAAACTATGGTAAAAAGAGATACAATGTATTGTGTAATAATATTCCAAAATAAAAAAAATACTTACAATTTTTCTCTTCTGTTTCATCCCTTGTCTTTTCTCCCTCTTTTCCTTTTATTCACCAAACCCTTATATGTTGTTTCTCTCCAATACAACGGCACACATTTGCTCCATCTCTAAAACAGACAGTGATGGCTGGATATTGTGCAATAGTTTTGGGCTAGTGCCCCTCAGTGGGTAGAACCCAAATCGAGAGCTGGCTGTTTTGGGTGTGTTTTTGATCAGCCATTATACTGTCGCTAACAAAATATTTAACGCAAAATCTTTCAGTGCCACCTGTTTTTTCACTGTTGCTGACAATTAACATTAACACCAAACTAAAATGGATGAAAACAGAAACTCTAGCTTTCTTTGCCAGTCGCATCACCCACGATGGCAACAGTCTTCTCCCGGAAAGAGACGACGAAAACAAACCTCAAAGCAAAATGACCCATCAAGTCCAGCATCCTCGACCCCAGTGCTCCGCAGCCGCAGCTGGTGGGGGAACTGCGTTCTGCTTCCTCTGGTCATGCTATCATACTTGCCCTGTGAGGCCTGGGGCACTACCTTTAAAATCGCCATTGTGGGACCTTGGTCTTGCGACCCGATGTACTCCAAAGCCCTCCCAGACCTGGCTGCACGATTAGCCATGAGCCGAATAAACAAGGACCCCAATCTCAACAAAGGCTACTGGTATGATTACACACTAATTAATGAGGATTGCTCGAGCTCCAAAGCCCTGGCACGGTTTGCTGAGTTGGAGGGCTACGGTTCGGCTTTTCTTGGACCGGCTAACCCTGGCTACTGCACTGCTGCTGCACTGCTGGCAAAGAACTGGAACAAGGGCATCCTGTCCTGGGCTTGTCTGAAGGCTGATATGGACGAGGGAATGTATCCCACCTTTCTGCGGCCACTCCCGTTGTCTTCTCGTGTGCTCTTCTCTGTGCTGCGCTTTTTCCGCTGGGCACATGTTGGGATTATTACAACAGAGAACAACATGTGGGAAGCGACTGGGCATGAACTTGCAGCATCCCTGCGTGCTCTTGGTCTGCCAGTTGGTGTGGTTGTTACCATGGAAATGGACAAGGAAGGGCCACGACGAGCCCTAAAGACAATACGGGAGACAGATCGAGTGAGGGGTGAGTTCTAAGAGTTATGTTTGAATTAAGTTTAAAAATGTAAATATGCCACGTTCTGTCATGAAACTCTAGATGGCGCAGGCTGATGGGTCGTTAATGCAAACTGATGATATTCACAGCATTAAACTATTTGGCACAAGATGATTTGTTCATGTTGCATCTGCAGCCAATGATCTTGCTACTTTACATTTAAATGGTTGGTTAGCATTTCGCAGCACGCTTCCAGAGTTCCTCTGAAACTCTCCACCTCCCCCAGCTCCACCTGTCTAGATCTGCTACAGCAGGGGTGCTCAATCCTGTTCCTGGAGATCTACCTACCTGCAGATTTTAGTTCCAGCCCTGCTCCAACACAGCTGTCTGTAATTATCAAGTGCTGCCTATGAGATTATTTAGCTGGTTCAGGTGTGTTTAATGAGGGTTGGAGCTGAACTTTGTAGGATGGTAGATCTCCAGGAACAGGACTGAGCACCCCTGTGCTACAGGTTATTATATGTGCTATTTGTGCTGCAGCAGTATGTCTTAAATACCCACAGCACTGTATCAGTGTATGTATTGGCAGTAGCAAGTTCCTGCAGCAGCAGCAATAACCTACAATAACAGCAATAACCAACAGCAGCAGTGTAGCAGATCTATTCCACCATAACCAAATACATTAACATTGTCATATCCATTACTATGCTAAAATCCTTACTCAGATTTTTTACTCAGAAATTGCTAGTAAATTTCACAAGCAATTTTAAAGAATTGTCAAGTAACAAATTTAAATTAACATAAAATTTTGAAGTAAAATGTTTGTAAAACATACAGCAGAAATCTTTTTTAATTTACAACTTCAAAAAATATACAAATATATTTTTTTTACAGTGTTACTCATTTAACAAAAATGAGAATTATATATCCTCAGATATACTGACTCTGAGATATTATTACATCTGTGATTACTGTTTGAGAATGTTATCTATTGATATATATAATAAAAAAATAGTAATCTAGTCTCTACATATATTGAATATATTACATTACCTACATGTACCTATATTACACATATTACCTATATGTACGAATCACAGATTCCAGTTGAAATGAACACTAGAGGCAGTAAAACTTTTATTGATTTTCACACAAAGTATGATTTACAGGTACAGTGTTTTGATTAATAAAGACTTTTTTTCACACAAATACTTGCTTAATATTATGTTATGACTTTAAAACTTTTAACATCCTGTGCAACTTAAAAACTGATATTTTTGAACATTGTCGTCAATATACAGCTTCATATGCATGAGTTTTCTAAATCAGGTTTGCTTGGTAGCTCATGTGATACAGCGTTGCACTTGAGTAATAAAAAGCTATGTTTTGACAAAACAGCTCAAATCTGCATAAGGAAGTTAAAATTGCACGGCTGCATCAACCAATGTGTTTTATATTACTTTTGCATTTGTTAACATTATCGGGTAGGTTTAGGGTTTGGCATTACCCTTTAGCGGCACTCCCCGAATATTTGAATTCTGAACAGTCACAATACCAACCTCAAATAATATAGCGTAATAAAAACACGACAATACGTGCCTGTACCAACATAATAAAAATGCACCGTGTTCACGGATTGAACGTGTGCTTTAACGGCATTCTCTGGACATTTCACTTTGAAACTGCTGCGAAAAGTGCAGTAAGGTACGAAATTACGATGTTGCAGAAATGTATATAGAGGCACACATTTTCATGAGCCTGGGCTGCATTTACTGCCTTCTTTTGTGAGAGTGATATACAAATTAGGCCAGGCACTTTATAAATATGAATGAAAAAGAATGTTTGTTATATAATTTTATGTTATATCTCTCATTGTGTTATTAACGTTAACTTAACATGATCTTGTTTTCACATTTTCTCATTCTTATTTCTCCCTTTTCATCTTCTCTCTCCAGTTGTCATCATGTGCATGCACTCGGTTCTGATTGGTGGAGAGGAACAGTATCAGTTGCTAACCACAGCAATGGACATGAGAATGATTGATCGAGGGTACATCTTCATTCCATATGACACACTCCTGTATTCACTGCCATATAAAAATGTGAACTATCCAATCCTGGCCAATGACACCAAACTACGACGAGCATATGATGGGGTCTTGACAATAACCATGGACCAAGGGGAACAAAACTTCTATGAGGCCTTTAGTGCAGCACAGGAATCCTATGACATCCGTACCAGCACACCACCTGAAGAGGTAACAATCGGTCTAAACTTGTTTTAGCGTTTTCAAACTTAAGTTATCATTTTAAACAAGCAATACAGAGATATGTCACTCAGTAATGTTTTGTCTTTAATTGATTCTTATAAAATAGGGTTGACTAAAACCAAAACCAAAACTATAGTTGAATATGATAAATTGCTTAGAATCCCAATAAGATGTATGGTGTTATTGGTTTTATTTTTGTTGATTTCTTCTTTCTTGGTAGGTTTCTCCATTCTTTGGGACCATCTATGACATGCTCTATTATACAGCCATGGCTGCAGAGCAGAGTCGAGTTGCGAGTGGAGGGCATTGGGTATCGGGTGATACACTGGTTAAAAACGAGGGTGGATTTGAATTCAATGGCTTTAACCAGCGGATATCGGCAGGTACCGATGGAGAAGGAATGCAGGCCCGCTACGCTGTCCTGGATTCAGATGGCTCTGGGTCCAGCCTACATCGCACGCACGCCCTGGAAGCACCGCACACTTATGGGAAATTCGGAGGGTTGAAGTACTTGGGGAAATCAATTCATTTTGCAGGAGCGTCTCCAAGCACTGACTCAAACTGTTGGTTCAGTCCTTATGTTGCTTGTGGTGGAGGTGAGAAAGCAGAAATTGTTGTACCACATACATTTTATTACAATATATGTGACCCTGGACCACAAAACCAGTCTTAAGTAGCACAGGTACATTTGTAGCAATAGCCAAAAATAGAAAAAAATAGAAAAAAATTATCCATTTTTTTTATTAGAAAAAAAAAATCATTAGGATATTAAGTAAAGTTCATGTTCAATGAAGATATTTTATAAATGTCCTACCGTAAATATATCAAAACTTAATTTTTTATTAGTAATATGCATTGCCAAGAACTTCATGTAGACAACTTTTAAGGTGATTTTCTCAATATTTCGATTTTTTTTTTTGCACCCCCATATTCCAGATTATCGTCTTATCCCAGTAAATCATACATCAATGGAAAGCTTATTCAGCTTTCAGATAGTGTATAAATCTCAATTTAAAAAAAAAACCCTCATGACTGTTTTTGTGGTCCAGGGTCACATATTTAAAACCATCAACATCACCACTGATTCTGTTCGTCGTTCTTTTCTTTTCATTGCAGGTTTGGATGGAACGACCATTTTCTTCCTCCTTTATTTGTTTTGTGTGTTGATTGGTGGAGGAGGTGCATATTTTCTCTATAAAAGGTATGAATTGAATTGCTTGAATTGCAGCAAACCACCTTATATTGAGCATGTTTATTGTATTTCTGATAAACAAATAAATATATTTGTGTGTGTCCAGGAAATACGGGTCGGGGGTATTAGGAGCATTTGGTGGAGGAGCAATTGGAAGCTCTACTAAGATAATACTGACACTTGATGACTTGGTCTTCATCAACACTACACTCAGCAGGAGGGTCAGTCTCTTTCTTTCTTTCTTTCTTTCTTTCTTTCTTTCTTTCTTTCTTTCTTTCTTTCTTTCTTTCTTTCTTTCTTTCTTTCTTTCTCGCTGTCTGTCTTGCTCATACAGTTCATCTGTATCTCTCTCACTCTCTGTTTCTCTCTGTTTCTCTGTGTGAATAGAATTTAATATAATAGAATATATAGTATAGTAATAGTATAGTAATATATAGAATAATTTAATATAATTTTAGTGTGTGTGCTCTGCTGCAATTGTGATGGTACTAAAAAGGACAGGCATGAGTATCTTCACAGAGCTTACTCTCTCACTCTTGCTCTTGCTCAAAGTTTTGTCTATGTCTCTCACTTTCTCACTTTCTGTCCTTTCTCTCTGTAGAAGCTGAATGAGGATAGTATGGTGAAGAGTCAACTAGATGTTAAAACCCCTCACCATTCAGTTTCAGGTCGCAGTTACATTACGTCAACTCCTGAAACATCCAACGTTGCTGTATTTGAGGTGCGTGAAACTTGTGCTTTTTTGGTGTACACATATAGATAGCAGTGTTTTGGTACTATATAAAGCAATATCACACAAAGATGAGTGAATTTAGACTCAATATCAGAAGGTAAAAACAATCAAGTCAAAATTTGACTGCATCCTTTAAAAAAGCCGCTGTGTATTATGAGCACTTATGTTTATTTGCTTCTTTATGATGAAACGCTGTGGTATTCCTCAATTGTAATAAAAAATTGCATGAAAGCATCTACTATCAGCATCATTCCAAGTCTTAGAAAACAATTCAGTAATTGGTAAGTTAATATGGAGTAATGTTTCAGACAAAATTCAACCCGTTAGTTTGTATATTTTTCTCCACCAATGAATTGCAAGATATAAACTCAGAATTGTGAGATATAAACTCCTCTTTGCAAGGAGTAAAAAAAGGTAATTGCAACTTTTTATTCTACAATTATGGCTTGTTTTCCTCACAATTTGCAAGTTTATAACTCACTTTGTGTATTTTTCCTCAGAATTGAGAGTTTATGTCTCACAATTGCCTTAAAATTTGACTTTTTTTCCCTCAGAATTGTTTATATGCATAAAAATGTCTGAGGAACAAAAGGCATTTGTAGTTGGCCAAACTGAACCAGGATTTCCAGAGCAAGAATCTTGACAACATTTTTATTATTTAGGCTAATATCTTAATTAATGCTGCTTGTATGTATCTTTACCACCTATTAACTTTAGTTTGTCAAAATAATGTGTCCTTTCCTGCTTACTAAGTCCTTTTCTATATGATTTAGTAGCTTCCACAATTTTTTTATGTGGTTTAGACAGCATAAATTAGCAGAACAATGTATTCAGTAGTACATTAACTGTGCAATCCATGCTGTTGATTACATCTGAGTATCGCCAATATGGCCGCACATCCGCGTAACTGACCAAATCGTAACGTAAGTGCAAACCCTCTATCGTCTGAATTGTGAGAAATAAACTCAGAATTGTGAGGAAGAAAAGTCACAACTGTGAGATAAAAGTTGCAATTACCCTTTTTATTAATTTATTTTTATTTCATGGCAGAAATAATGCTGCATTCAATCCATGTTGTAATTTCTGTAATTTCGAGATGAAAACACACAGCGTTCTACTCGGTGGTGCTCAGTGCAGATTTGGAATTATGCGTTTGAATGGCAATACTATCAATGTTAAAATAGGCTAAAACTGCGGCAGTCAGATGATACAAGTTGTAGCTCTCAGAGAATTACCAGTGTATCGGGTGTAATTACAAATTCTACAATGTGAATGCACCTTATGCTTCCATTGGGAAGCTAATCCTAAAATTAAAACAAAAGGTGATGTACCAGCTTTCAAAAACCTGTTTTAGCTGGTCAGCAGGCTTGTTTTAGAGGAGTTTTGGCCACTTTCCCACCAGAGACCACCAGCTAAAACCAGCCTGGCCAGGCTGGAGACCAGCTAAAACCAGCTACTTACAGCTTAATCCAGCTAAGACCAGCCAACCAGACTAGGCTGGTTTTAGCTGTTTTTTCAGCAGGAAATTCTGCTGAAAGCTTTTCAGATCTTTCACAAAATAGAGAGTTTGCACTTATGTCATGGTTTGGTCAGTCACCCACATGCTTGGCCATATTGGAGATACTCGGATGTACACAACAGCACGGTTAATGTACTCCTGAATATGTTGTTCTGCTAATTTATGTTGTCAAAATTCTTTCCCTGGAAATCCTGGTTCAGTTTGCCCCACCACAAATGGCTTTTGTTCCTCAGACAGTGTTTTGCACTTTTCTCCTTGATTTGTTATAACTTCTGTCAGTCTATAATACTCCAAATGTTTTTCCTGGTCTGACCGATTAGTACAGCCCAAAACATAACAATAATTGACAATTTTCAGCAGCAATTATCAGCAAAATATGTGAGTTTCATTCGGTTCAGTGGCATTGTTTACATTCAGTGCCACCAATGTGGCCGATTGATGACGCATCGTGAAGACTATTGTGCATCACTTGCTCCTTGTGTGTTTGTTTATCAAACAGCACATTATAAGTAAATTATATTCCGTTATAATATGATTATAATCAATAAAACAGAAGTATAATTAAAAGTGCAGTACTCGCAAGACTATTTTAACAATTTTTACCTGCATACCTTCAAACCTGCATATTTTCCTTCTAATTCAGTTCAGAAAAGTTGAAAAACAAGGTCTGTGGAGATGTGTTCAATTGTATTATTCTGTGCTGTCAGGGTGACTGGGTCTGGCTGAAGAAATGCCCCTGTGGAGATTCTGTTTCAGAAATCAGTGAGAGCACACAGGCCGTCTTCATCAATGTAAGAGAGAAGTGAATGAAAGTTGATAATGAATTATTTAGCTTACAAGATGTGGACAGGTTTTAGAATGAAAATGCTATACTGTTTTTTATTTTCTTCTTTTGGTTCCCCCTTCTCTCTCTTTAGCTGAGAGACATGCGTCATGAGAATCTGAACCTGTTTCTGGGTTTGTTCATGGATACTGGTATATTTGGCATTGTTACGGAGCATTGCACCAGAGGCAGCCTGGAAGACCTGCTCAACAACGAGGAAATGAGACTGGACTGGATGTTCAAATCCTCTCTTCTCCTTGACCTGATCAGGGTGAGGAATGTAGAAAGAACAGAAGGTAGAATAGGTCCAGTCTCCTCATACTTCTCTGTCACTTTCCTTCTAACACCTTTTTATCTTTCTCTGTCAGGGAATGAAGTACTTGCATAATCGTGGGATTATTCATGGACGCCTGAAGTCAAGGAACTGTGTGGTAGATGGTCGGTTTGTTCTGAAGGTTACGGATTATGGCTTAAATGAAATCATCAACTGTCAAAACATCATCCTGGATGACACCAAACCGGAGGGTACGCATAATACATGTGGAAATTGCTAAACCATGAAATGAGAAACAGGACATCAGTTCTCTGATTGACTCTGATCTCTGTATCTTTGGTACAGATCAGTTTTGGACAGCTCCAGAAATCCTGCGGAATCCTGACCTGAAGAAGAAGGGAACGTATCCAGCTGATGTTTACAGCTTTTCTATTATCATGCAGGAGGTGATCTCTCGCTGTGCACCCTTCTGCATGTTGGATATGCCTCCTGAAGGTTAGACACCCTCACATACCACTACATAATCACATACCGCTCAGGTTTTCACCCAGGTGATGGAAAAACTAAAGATGGCAATTATTTACTGGAGGAATTCAGATTTGAATACGGTGTTCTAAGTTGTAAATACTCTGTATGCAGAAATCATAGATAAGGTGCGCTCTCCTCCACCGCTGTGCCGACCCACTGTGTCTGTGGATGAAGCGCCGCTGGAGGTGATTCAGATCATGAAACAGGCCTGGAGTGAGGAGCCTGACAAGAGACCAACGTTTGAGGAGATCTTCAAACAGGTATACCTTCTTTCGCTCTCTCAAGCACACAGATAAAATTTTGCATTATTTTGCATTATTGTATGGCATTAAATAAAGCAAATAAACAAAATAAAGTCTTTTCTTCCAGAAAAAAAAAACTGGACAAAAATATTCACTATATAACAAACCTGTTTTCTGTACCTTTTTTTGTAGTTTAAGAATGTGAACAAGGGAAAGAAGACAAATATAATTGACTCAATGTTAAGAATGCTGGAGCAGTACTCCTCAAACCTGGAGGATCTGATCCGAGAGAGGACTGAAGAACTAGAGGTAGAGCGTCAGAAAACTGATGCTCTTCTAGCCCAGATGCTGCCCAAGTGAGTCCCACTTCAGTGTTCAGATTTCTTTTCACACTTTTCATTTCTTATAATGCCATTCTGTCTTTCAGATCTGTGGCCTTGGCATTAAAAACAGGAAAGCCAGTGAAGCCGGAGCACTTTTCAGACGTCACACTGTATTTCAGTGATATTGTGGGTTTTACCACCATCTCTGCTCTGAGTGAACCTATCGAAGTGGTCGATTTGCTTAACGACCTCTACACCCACTTTGATGGAATCATCGCAATCCACGATGTCTACAAGGTTTGCATAAGTTTTTGTTGTAGAAATTGAGCAGATTCTTTCATAATGCTTATCTCTAGGTGGTACCCTTTCAAAAGGTACACCTTTGTGCCTTATTTAGCATTAAAGGAGATTTATTATGCCCCATTTTACAATATGTAATGTAAGTCTCTGTTGTCCCCAGAATGCATCTGTGAAGTTTCAGCTCAAAATATCTATACAGTTCATTTATTATATCATTTTGAAACTGCCTATTTTGAGTGGATGCAGAAACCCAGTTTTCTTGCAAATGAAATGCAGATGAACTGCTGCTTCCCACCCCCTTTTTCAGAATAGGACTGTGCCTTTACAGCTCGTGCCTCAGATACTCTGATAAAAAACATCTGTTTGGTTTTGATTATCATGTTTTTCATGTTGAAATTATGCATTTTAAACCACGTTAGTTTAAACTTCTGATATATGAGCACACATATCTGAAGCATGCGTAGAGAAATGTGAAAGCAAAAGCAATGTTTATGTGTAATGAAATTATGCTATTAAATTACAAAATTAATGTAATTGTATGTTAGATTCAACACATTCTTTCTGTTGTATGACTATGTGGAATGTCTTTGAATTGCCATGAATTTAATTCCACTTCCTGTCATTCCAACTCCAATTCAAATTCAACTTCCTGTGGGGCGGAGTCAATTCAATTCAAATTCCAATTCATGAATTGAATGGCGGCCAATTCTGAAATTCTGAATTGTGCACAAGCCTGCTTTGCTCAAACTAACGCCATGGTGTTAGAACTGGTATACCGTTGTCTAGGGCTGGGCGATTAATCGAAAAATAATCGAAATCGACATTCAGAACCTATAATCGTTAAAATTTTTCCAGGAAGATTATTTCAATTACTTTCCCTTTAAAAAACACAAGCGCTCCGTTCCGTTATTCCGCCGACATGTCGATGGAGAGCTTAAACAGTATTTATACAGTAAAAACTATTTTTACAGGATATACAAGGGTAATTTTATTTAGAGGAGATACTGCTTATTTTCTACTTTTAATATGAAAAACATTGAAAATTATTTACTTTGTTTCCAATAGTGCAAGTTATTTATTTTCACTAATTTAAGAAAAATGTGACTTTTCGTTTTAAGCAATGCTTGCTTTAATTTCAGTTGTTCAACACTGATGTTCAATTAATAATCATAGATCGTAGATAGTGTGTTTCCTTCAATTATTTTAAAATCAAGTAATGCACCCTTCATCCAAAAATCTCTCGCTTGTAATATGTGAACATATTTACTGTACAAAACTTGTCAGTGAACTATGAGGGCAAAAAAAGAATTATTATATAAATATAATTAAATATAATTTTATTAATAAATAAAATAATCGTTCATTAATCGTAATCGGGTTAAAATGTTCAATTAATCGAGATTTTGATTCTAAGCCAAATTGCCCAGCCCTACCGTTGTCGCTTGCAAAAACAAAAATGGCTGTGCCATGGGTGGAAACATGATTAAGGAGCAGTTATATAATAATAAGATCCCCTTTCTATGTCACGGGGAGCGAAATCTGAGCGGCTTGCTTTTTTCACATGCTTGCAGAGAAAGGCTTACCAAAAATTTACTTGGTTGTTCTTTTTCTGGGTTGGTAGATGTACCGGGGAACCAATTATAGCACTTAAACAAGGAAAAAGTCCTTAAAACGCTTTTGTAAGTAGAACTTATTTCTAACGCATCTCATCCTACGCCTCTGTTGCTTATTCCAAAACAAAATTTTAGAGCTAGTAACAGAGGCTTGAACTGTTGATAGTAATGCAGTTATGAGAGAGAGAGAGGGAGAGAGAGATAGATTAATGATAGGCAGAATGGTATACTAATAGCTAAACTAAGTTCATGTTGTGTCGTTGTGGGTTTTGGTTCATTTGCTGTTGTAGGCTGTAAGGACATTTGAAATAACTGAAATCGTTTGGCGAAGTGATATGGACATGTAATGCGGTCAAAGCTGTCTGGAATTACGTTCACCATGTGTTTCCCTGAAAATAATTGCACACATTCAGGCACACGCACAGGTAGGGCTCAACCTGTGCAGAGCACATGCCCTTTTTGTAATTACACTCGGAAGTGCCCTATTTTTGGGGGATTTTTTTTTTAATTATAAATCAATGCTATTGGTAACCCTTTACGTATGTTTGTCTTAAAAAATTTAACCAATTAAAGGCATTAAAAAGCGCATCTCTTAGAACCGCTCAAACTGTCAGTCAAACTTCACAACTCCGCCCCCTGAGCGTCGCGAACTTACGTTTCAGCACATCAGTCAGAGTCATAGAGCAGAAGTAGATAAAAGTCTTCGTCTTGTAACGGTAAAATATCCTGTTGTTTGAATAAGTGCAACGTTGTCTTTACGAAATAAACACTAGTATGTCTATAAAGGTTTGTATAATGCATCACCACACCGGTGTGATGTTGATGTAATGTGATGTCGTCGTTTTAATGATGGACAAATTGCACACATTCGCTGGTCAAAAACCAGCGGTGTAACTGCATTTGAGTTTGACACAAAGCAACCGAGTGATCCTTGTCAGCTAGGTAAAATATATTATACGAAATTTCTACTTTGATTTTATGGCTATCTGCTGAAAAGTTATTAATACTAATTAACCCCTTAACTGTCACCCCCCTTTTTTTTAAATAGGCATGAAAGTGCACTATCCAAACTTAAATTGTTGTAATTCATGAACACTTTGGAATACAGATCTAAGTTTGGTCTCGTTTTAAAGAGGACAATCAGAAAATTATTGCAGAAGTGGAATTTTTTCAAAAAAATAAAGTATCAACAAATTACAGAAGTTTAAACTTACAATAAAGAAAATGCACTGTACAATTTTTATTATATTTTATATAAAATACATATTTAACATAACAGGTTTTATCCTAAATTTGATATCAGATTGAAGCCTTACATCTCAATAAGTGATGTTCCAAATTTGAAGTTGATATGAAAAAAATTGAGGTTCCTGTGAAAGTCTGTTTAGGGCGTTATACCACAAATAGCCACCGGGTGCCATTCAAACGCCATATATATATTTTTAATGCATTTTTCTGTCATAAAAGTCTGAATTTTTCTGAGATTTTTCATTATATCACAAAATAACCACCACATATGGAATCCTGAGACTCAGACCTTTCCAATGATATGTTTTTTGTCAAGATTGTAAAAAGTTGTGATTCTAAAAGACCGTAATGCATTTTGTAATATGACAATGCTAAGGGGGAGGAGACCGCCAAACGATTTTCAAGTACCATTTTCATGGTAACACAATGTCCGATTTCAAAATGGTTTTCACGGGATGATTCTTGAGCTTCTAAGCTTTCAAATGATATATAATTTATGATGGTTACTAAAACATTTGATAGAGAAAAAGGACAACGGAAAAAAGAGCGCCAAGCGTCCCACAGGTGGGACGGTGACAGTTAAGGGGTTAAATATAGTATAAGAATATTATTGTGTTTTTTTTTTTTTTTGGTGGCGGAGGGGTTCATGGCAAGGTTAATTTTGTTTTGCTTTCGTTTTATTTTGATATAGTTTTCAAATTTGCTATAAAATTTTGTTTAGTTTTTATTTGTTTCATTAACAATTTTGTTCATTTTAATTTAGTTTCTATTTTGTGAACACATTTCTATTTAGTTTTAAATAGTTTAGTTTTAGTTTTCGTTTACGAAAATAACCTTGGTTTGTGGAGGGGTTGGGGGGTGCCCTTTTTTCAGTTTCAGCACATGCCCCTCAAAAGGTCTGTGCATGGCCCTGCACACATTAGAACGTTCGTCAGCCAATCAGATTCAAGCATTCAACAGCTACATAGTATGGAATGTTATATAATTTGAGGAAATATCTATAGCACATACAAACAGTTTTGCATTTCACAAGGAGCGTTTTATATGATATATTTCAACAGGTGGAGACTATTGGTGATGCGTACATGGTGGCATCAGGGGTTCCAAACCGTAACGGTAACCGTCACGCAGCAGAGATGGCCAACATGTCTCTGGACATTCTGCACTGCATCGGAACATTTAAAATGCACCACATGCCTGACGTCAAAGTCAAAATCCGCATTGGACTCCATTCTGGTAAGAAAAGCACACAAACACATACACAAGAAACATTGAAAATGTAAAGTCTGAAAGATATTTTTTCATGTTTTTGAAAGAAGTCTCTTGCTCTTTATTTGCTAAAAATCATTCATATTTTACTATACTTATTTTACTATATGTTAAAAGTTAATCCTGTGACTAAAGCTGTTTTTTAGCAGCCATTACTCAATTACTGTAAAATCAGTCCTTTCTGGCATCATACTAATGTTGATTTGGTTCTCAAGAAACATTTTTGTTGAAACTGTGATACATTTTTTCAGGGTTATTTGATGGCTAGAAACCGATTTTCTTTTGTAACAATTCTGAAGTCTTCACTGTCACTTTTGATTAATTTATTTCATACTTGCTGAGTACAAATAAATATTCATTAAAAAAATCTTAATGACCCCAAACTTTTGAACAAAAGGCATGTAGCAGCCTTGTAACCCTACACAGCTAAAATAGCCATAAGAGAGCCAGAATATTCAGACTATGTCAAGAGTACAGTTCAACCAGTTTTTCCAAGCATTTTACACCATTTAAAAAAGCATCATCTCACAAAGTAAAAAATCAAACACAAAATTTCTCCCCTGGATGTCATTTTCATTGACAAAGATGGTCTTCACCGAACCGAACATTGTGCTAAATGTGAAAACGTATTTACACTTGATCCTCTGATGGCTGTGTATTCCTAGAACAAGCAAAATGTAAATCCCGGGCATCATCCAATTAACAGATTCATCCAATTAGTTAGCATGCCGTTGGCCCTTTCCCCCACCCTACAACTCGACAGAGATCACATGGTGCTCGCACAGGTGTGACTGACACAACATGTAATTCTATGCAGTTGCTAATGTGCTAACTTCTCATGTTTATATGACAGGTCCAGTGGTAGCAGGTGTAGTTGGGTTGAAGATGCCTCGGTACTGTCTGTTCGGGGACACAGTAAACACAGCCTCCCGAATGGAATCCACAGGGTTGCGTAAGTACACTTATGTGTTTAATATGTATATACATTAGCACGTGTCTGAGAGTAACAATGTAAAGGCTTGAGGTTGTCTCTGAAGTCGTGATTCCAGGAATTTGTCTTTGGCTAAGGATCAGTTTGAAGACTCAGTGGTTAGTATTTTGTGTGTGTACTGATCAGTGAGTGCATGTCAGTGAGAAGCTCAGAGGGCTTAAAGAGTTCCCTGTAAGCTCTTAAGAGTATAAGCCAAATTAGAAAGAAAATTCTGCTTTAAAGCTAATGTCCTCTTAGAACTCAGCCTCCGATATCACCCTGAACTGTCTCACCTTTAATCAGACCTTCTGCCACATTTATCCCAAGAACATTTACTTCATTTTTAGAATTTGTTTCATGCTGAAGAACATGGAAGAATTGGTGAAACATAATTTCAATTTGCCAGTGCCTATATATATATATATATATATATATATATATATATATATATATATATATATATATACACACACACACACACTGATGTTTTAAAGTTTGGTTAATATATTTGTAATCAATAATTTTATTCAAGAAGGATATTAGCCTAAATGTATTAATCAGCACAACTGTTTTTAACATAATAATGCTGAAAACAGTTTATAGTAGAATGATTTCTGAAGGATCACGTGACACTTAAGACTGGAGTAATAGCTTTGCCATTACAGGAACAAATTAAATATTTAAATATAATAAAATATTAATATTTCATAATATTACGGTTTTACTGTATTTTTAATCCAACAAATGCAGATTAGATGAGCAACCGGGACTTCTTTTTTAAATAAACATTTGAATTGTAGTCTGAAGTTTAGAGTTGAAATACCTCAAAATTATTATTATTGATATATTTTATTATATCATATAACAAGCCTTGGTAACACTTTACAGTAATGTTCATTAGTTAACTACATCTAAGAATGAGCAATACCTCCACAGCATTTATTATTCTTAGTTAATGTTCATTTCACAATTTACTAATGCATTATTAATCATAAGCTCTTTTAGTTAACATTAGTTAAAGGAACCGTATGTAGGATTGCGGCCAAAACTGGTACTGCAATCACTTTCAAAATACTGTAGAACGGTGTATCCCCTCCCGCTCCCCCCTGACTCGAGGTTGCCAGCTAAGCTGCAGGAGTAGGCTGCAACAAGGAGCTTCCAATGGCAAGTGACGAGTCCTACACAGAAATTTGTTTTTCTTCTGTTAATTATGTTTATGCTTCACAAGAGATGTTTTGCGAAGTAATTATGTATCGCAAAAATTTACAGATGGCGATTAGCCAAATATTTCGTAAAGATGTACTGTAATACCACATTTCAGTCGGAACATAGGTTGTTTTCATACCTTGCTAGTGGTGCGATATAAAGCTTTTTATGAACGCATTCAGCACGGGCGACCGTGGGAAATCCACTGTGTACGGAAGCAAAGTTAGCCAAACATAGATGAATCTTACTTGTCCAGGAGAAAATTACCAACGATGGCGTCTATCTTCAAATTCTTCTCTGTTTTCAGCCGTCTCCATCTTTCAAAGGCATATCCTATACAAATCCTTTTTTTATTTCGGACTGTCACGACGTATTTCGGATTCATAACAAGGTCTTTTACGTTTTGTAACGTTATACATGTTTTATCCGACACGTTCGTATAGCCGCAGCTGTAACAGAGCTGGCAACCCGGATCACGAAACTCTACTGATTTCGTGATTGGTAGATAGCTGGAGGGTGGAGCCTCAGACCAAAACACAAAATGACAACAATAACATCAGTTGAGGTGTTACGGTTTAACTGGTTACCGTGTTATCTGGTGACCAACTTCCTGGTTCAGGTCCTCAGCGCCAGATGTGATGGACCGAACGCTGCAGATTCGCCGATTCTGAAAGCACAAACTGACGTGATATTAAGCTGTCTAATAAACGCACACTTGCTCATTAGATGTTTTTGATATTGTTGTAAAGATGACAAATTATTGGTATGATAGCCCGTAGCGGCTGAAATACGAAAAAAATAATAATAAGTCTGTTTGGCACGGGTTTCGAACACGCGCTAAAAATAGTCGCATTGTGAAGTGACAGTAATGAACGCACTGAGCTAACGAGCGGCTTTAATTTAGTCACTGATTGTTGCAAACAAATCAGAATTTTACTGTCGGCGTGATATGCAGCTGGCTGAATCAAAGAAATGTGCCCGTGTTAACTTGTGACCTGTGTTTACTGTTATGAAAATGAATATTGTAGTGAAAGTGTATTACATGTTATGGTTTATGATGTTAAAGTACATTTCATGGAGTCACAGACAATTGTAAATGTGAGGCTACTGTGGTTTAATTAGAAAACGCTATTGTTAAACTATATTTACTATAGTAAAAACATGATACATTTTCTTAATAGCTGTTTTTTTTAAGTAAACAATATATAAAATATAGCCTTTTCTATAGACAACAAGCTGCATGTAAATGTTGGGGTAAATGTACCCATTAAGCCCACTTTCAGCTTTAAAGTAAAAAAAAGGGGGAAAACATATTTTATGCAAATTATGTTTTTAACCAATTCAGTGATTTGTTAATTCCCTGACACATGTTGAGTTAGCCCCACTTGTGTAAAAAAAAATCACTAAATTCACTTTTTTTAAAAGATAGGCTTAATTGTATACAGTGCCACAAAATGCATGCAAGCAGTCAACACAAGCTTCTCTTGAATAAAGAAAAAAAAAAATCTTAAAGTGGGCACAATGAAAATTACTATGATGCTTAGTCCACAATATATTTAAGCTTCATGCATGTCTTTGTAAAGATATCTTATAATTTTTTAAAGGAAAACATTTTTTTTTTTCACCGTTACTCACTGTGGTACCAATTCGGCCCAAGGTATGTTTTTTTCTTTTTTTTCTTTTTTATGAGAAATCCCTCTAATTACAAACTAGATCAATTTTCGGAGTGTGCTTTTACCTTACTAACCTTTTACCTTACCTTATGTACTACTTTAATTTACAAATATATTTAGATATTTAGGCCTACAAATAACACATTGTGTAGCACCATTAGATAATGGGTGTCTGCTAATATTTGATTGCAAAAATGAAATAGCTAAAAAGCTTGACACAGGATTTTAACCTATATGTAATAGACTGCACATAGTATTATAGCAGATGCAATCACAGCGAGCTATTCAACCACACTGTTATATGTATTAGCCCCTTTTTACACTTTGGCATAAGGTAGCTTCAGTCTATGATTCTTTGAATTTGCCTGTGTTAACTTGTGACCCTGTGTTGCCTGTGGGAACTTGTTTGCTAGCCAAAATCTAATTTTACTGTTGCAATAAATTGACGTTATTTCCAGTTAAAAAGCTGCTTACAAATATTACTTGTCACTAAAAAATCTCATTTGATTATAACAAAATCATGTCTATTTAAGTCACTTTTTAAGTATTTATACGAGAAAAATGTCAAAACCAACGTGTAAATATCGTTATTTTTTATATATTTATCAAACGAGACATAGCTAGTCTCTGAAGAAAATGTACCATGTTTTTACTATAGTAAATAGTTTAACGATAGCGTTTGATAAATTAGCCACAGTAGCCTCGAATTTACAATTGTCTGGGACTCCATGACATTAACATCACAAACCATAAAATGTAATATACTTTTACTATAATATTCATTTTCATAACAGTAAACACAGGTCACAAGTTAACACGGGCACATTTCTTTGATTCAGCCAGCTGCATATCACGCCGACAGTAAAATTCTGATTTGTTTGCAACAATCAGTGACTGAATTAAAGCCGCTCGTTAGCTCAGTGCGTTCATTACTGTCACTTCACAATGCGACTATTTTTAGCGCGTGTTCGAAACCCGTGCCAAACAGACTTATTATTATTTTTTTCGTATTTCAGCCGCTACGGGCTATCATACCAATAATTTGTCATCTTTACAACAATATCAAAAACATCTAATGAGCAAGTGTTATTAGACAGCTTAATATCACGTCAGTTTGTGCTTTCAGAATCGGCGAATCTGCAGCGTTCGGTCCATCACATCTGGCGCTGAGGACCTGAACCAGGAAGTTGGTCACCAGATAACACGGTAACCAGTTAAACCGTAACAGAGGGCTGCAACTCTCACTTTTAAATGACAATATCCTGGCCGGACCACTGTTGTTAGTGATATAAGTATTTGAAATGAACATGATTTCTTAATGTCTAGTGACATGTCAGGGCCATTTTATGATTAACTGACATAAATTTCTTACATACGGTTCCTTTAATGCACTGTGAACTAACATGAACAAACAATGAACAACTGTATTTTTATTAACTAACATTAACAAAGATGAATTAATAGTGTAATAAATGTATTGTTCATTGATTGTTCATGTTAGTTAATACTTTATCTAAAGTTAACAAATGACACCTTATTGTAAAGTAGGGGTGGGAAAAAAAATCGATATTGCAATATATTGTTGTGCTCTCTGTCGCAATAAATAATCGATACACTAACGGCCAATATCGATATTTTATTACAACACAAATGATTAATTTACCCGTCGTCAGTGTCACTGTCACTACCCAATATCTACCATTCTGTTTGCGGGGGCGCTGTTCGAGTAAATAGGCGTAAAGTGGCGGAAGCAGCGGCCAGTGAAGAACACAAGTTATCTGACAACATCAGAGAAGAAGCGCAGAAAAAAAGAGAAGTGAGAAGAATGGCGGAAGATAACGAAAAACAAATCAAAGACGCACCCGCTAGTTGAGCATGCTGATCAGTTACGCCTGTTTCACACATACTCCGTCTGCAGTGCTTATGCGTTGAGTATTTTTTTCCGCACCCATGTTAACGGATTAGAGCGTTCACACTGCACGCGGTTGCTGTGCAAGTGCATTGAATAATACGTTGTTTATTATACGTTGAGTTTAAACGTGAATATATCTAGAATTGTATTAGTGTACTGTGATAAAAGAGTATCACAATGCTGAAAAAGCACGTTTTTGTATTTGAAATCAAAATAACGGATAAATGGTGTGTTTGTGGTAAACAGCCGCGGATCAGGAACGGACTGCAAACGTGTCCTGTGTGAAAGCAAAACGAGTCCGTGCTGCTGCTTCTGCATCGCATACGTAACGCACACGGACTGCATACACACTGCAGACGGAGTATGTGTGAAACAGGCGTTAGTGTTCCTCAAGAAGAATATGCCTTGATGAGACCACTGTCCAGGTTAACATAAAGCTCTTTACAGTAACTTACTACTGACGTTTCAGTATCATGGTTTACACATGTTAGTTAATGTTCATGTTGTTTTTTAATGTTCAGGCACTTTTATCTGTCTAGCTGTACAGTGTTTACATTTAAGACCAGGAGGCAGTGAGTTATTATGCAAATGCATATTTCTTTGCACAGTGTTGGAAATCTTGGCATTAATAAATGTATAAGATTTCCTTATTATGAGTATTTTTTTCTTTTTCAGTCATATATATCGTGATATATCGTTGATGAAATTTCTTCCAATATATTGAATATCGTAGATATCGTGAATCGCGATATTATCGATATCGTGGGCCACATATCGCCACAGAATTGAATCGTGAGTTACCTGTATCGTCCCACCCCTATTGTAAAGTGTTACCCAAGCGTTTGGTTTTAAATTCAGACGGTTTCAAGTTCATTTTAAATGAAGGATTAAAAATGTTTTCATAGATTAGGCCACAATGGTCACACATCTAGTGTTCCGTGATTTCACTACACAATGAAATTACTAAAACACAGTTGTCCAGATTATCTGAAGTTACAGAAGAGTGACAGAATGTCTTGAGTGATGTAATATGCTCAGTGCTTCAGCTTTAAATGGTTTACAGTCAAGCAGCTATGGACATACTGCCATCTAGTGGTTTCATAGGGAACATTAATTTCAAGTGAAATTCAATGTACAGTAATGTTCTTGACATCCACAAGCAACCAATATGGGCAATGATCAAGTGTTTGTTTAATTTGCAACACTTTTTCGTGTGATATTAATTAATTTACTATGTTTTCTTAATTGTTTTGCTGTCCCTGTTTCTACAGCTTACAGAATTCATGTTAACCAGAGTACTGTTGATGTCCTGAATAGCCTCAAACTTGGCTACAAAATAGATGTTAGGGGCAGGACAGAGCTCAAGGTACGCAAACACACACACACACACACACACACACACACACACACACACAAAATGTTGGGTTTACATGTTTTATGAGGACATTCCATAGGCGTAATGGTTTTCATACTGTACAAACTGTATTTTCTGTCGCCCTACACCTAAACCTAGTCCTCACAGGAGATTGTGCACACTTTTACTTCCTCAAAAAACTCATTGTGCATGATTTATAAGCCTGTTTCCTCATGGGGACCTAAGAAATGTCCCCACAAGGTCAAAATTTACTGGTATTACTATCCTTGTGGGGACATTTGGTCCCCATAACGTGATGAATACCAGGTACACACACACACACACACACACACACACACACACACACACACACACACGTGTTTGTTCAGTTTAAGGATGAAAATTTACTCACCCACATGTCATCCAAGATGTTCATGTCTTTCTTTCCTCAGTTGCAAAGAAATTAAGTTTTTTAAGGAAAACATTTCAGGATTTTTCTCCATAGTGGACTTCAATGGTAGCCAACGAGTTGTAGGTCCAAATTGCAGTTTCAATGCAGCTTCAAAAAGCTCTGCACGGTCTTATCTAGCGAAACGATTGGGCATTTTCTTAAAAAAAATGAGAAATTATATACTTTTTAACCACAAATCTTCATCTTGCACTAGCTTTGTGATGCACATGTTGGAAAGGTCACGTGTGGTTAGTTTTTCATCTGTGTACTTTGGTTCAAAAAGGAAAGCGTAGGGCAAAAAAACCCATCTCATTTTCTCCTTCAACTTTAAAATCATCCGACATAATTGATTTACCTAAAGGGTGTTTGACTTTTGTTTCGCTTTGTAAACACTGGGTTGGTACTTCCGCCTACGTCACGTGTGCCTGATTTGGTAATGCATAAGTCGAGCTAGTGCAAGACGAGCATTTGTGGTTAAAAAGTATAGAAATTTGTATTTTTGTTAGAAAATGATCAATCGTTTTGCTAGACAAGACACTTGGCTGGGATTATGTAGAGCCCTTTGAAGCTCCAGAACAAACCATGTTGTCCCTAATCTGTTTTTTATCAAATGTTGAACTTGTTTATCAAGAAGATAACAGTGTCAGTGAAAACCACACTTAACATGTTGTGTAAAGAAAAAATCAAGGCAATGTTCCATCACTATCCTTTTCAGAATGATTATTACACACAATACATCATTTAATAGAAATTACACTATGGTAAAAAGGTTCAGGAGCTCAGGAAAAAATAACAAAGATAACCGAATTCTTCACTGTTGCATATACAGGGATCATACAAAATGCATGCTATTTTTTATTTTGTGCTGACCTGAATAAGATGTTTTAAATAAAAGACATTTACATATAGTCCACAAGAGAAAATAATAGTTGAATTTATAAAAATTACCCTTTCAAAAGTTTACATACACTTGATTCTTAATACTGTGTTGTTACCTGAATGATTCACAGCTGTTTTTTTGTTTGTTTTGTTTAGTAATAGTTGTTCATGAGTCCCTTGTTTGCCCTGAACAGTTAAACTGTCTGCGGTTCCTCAGAAAAATCTTTCTTTGAAAAAACTAAATTTGAAGATCACTGTAAATTTAGCTTATTTTGTCTTCTGGGAAACATGTAAGTATCTTCTGTAGCTTCTAAAGGGCAGCACTAAAAAAAAAAAAAGGATATTTAGGCAAAATAAGAAAAATCTACAAATCTTCATTCTGTTCAAAAGTTTTCACCCCTTGGCTGTTAATGCATCGTTTTTTCTTCTGATGCATCAGTGAGCATTAGAACCTTCTGTAATAGTTGCATATGAGTCCCTCAGTTGTCCTCAGTGTGAAAAGATGGATCTCAAAATCATACTGTCATTGTTGGAAAGGGTTCATATACACAAAAATGCTGAAAAAACACAGAATTTGTGGAACCTGAAGGATTTTTTCTGAAGAACAGTGGGCAGTTTAACTGTTCAGGACAAACAAGGGACTCATGAACAACTATCACTGAACAAAAAAAAAACCTTCAGGTAACAACACAGTATTAAGAATCTGTGTTTACAGTGTATGTAAACTTTTAAACAGGTTCATATTTATTAATTCTACTATTATTTTTCTTGTGGACTATATGTAAACATCTTTTTATGTGAAATATCTTATTCAGGTCAGTACAAAAAAAATAATAGCATTTTGTATGATCTCTCTTATTTTGGTAAAATAATTAACATTTTGCAGATTCTGCAAGGTGTATGTAAACTTTTGACTTCAACTGTATGTCCACCATTGTTAGTAAACAAATTAAATAAAATGTTTTAAAAAAGGTTATATTTTAGCATTTGCCAAGAAACCCTCCTCACTATACAGTGCTGTGCTAAATGCTTCTTACAGTGCCTTGCAAAATTATTCATACCCCTTCATTTTTTTTCACATTTTGTTATGTTGCTGCCTTATGTTAAACTACTTTATCTGCATTTGGCAATTATTTGCCATTCTTTGCCTCACCTTTTCACCTCTCAAGCTCTGTCAGCTTGGATGGGGGCTGGCAGACATTTTCTAGAGTCCTAGTTGTTCCAATCGTCTACCATTATGGATAATGCTTCTGTGAACCTTCAATGCAGCAGATGTTTTTCTGAACTCTTCCCTAGATCATTGCCTTAACGAAAGTCTGTCACTGAGCTCTACAGGCAGTTATCTTGACCCCAGGACTTGGTTTTTGCTCTGATATGCATTTTCAGCTGTTAGACCTTTTCTGAGAGGTGTGTGCCTTTCTAAATCATACTCATTCAAATGAATTTGCCACAGTTTAACTCCACTTGAAGTGTAGTAACATCTAGAAGCAATATGAATGCTCCTGAGCTAAATTTCGAGTGTCCCAGAAAAGGGTATGAATATTTATGCAACGGGATCTTTTCACTTTTTTATTTTTAATAAATTTGCAGAAATGTTAAAAACCTATTTTTTGCTTTGCCATTATGGAGTAGGGAGTGTAGATTGATGTGGGGAAAAAAGGAATTTAAAGTAGTTTAACATAAGGCAGCAACATAACAAAATGTGAAAAAAATGAAGGGGTATGAATAATTTTGCAAGGCACTGTAAATGTCCTGAAACCCGTCATGTAAGCTCCCGTCATTCTCTGTCAGGGTAAAGGTATAGAGGAAACATACTGGTTGGTTGGGAGAGATGGATTCAACAAGCCACTACCTGTACCGCCAGACCTTACTCCTGGGTAAGAAAGAAACCAGTTCTTTCTGTATGTACATCTTTAGGATTATGTCTATAATGTAGGGTGTTGCTAAAATTCTTTATGTTGCCACAAAGGGCGAGCAACCATGGCATCAGCTTGGATGAGATTCCAATGGACAGGCGGCAAAAATTTCTGGATCGACAGAAGAGGATGGGGAATTGAGGTAGAGAGCATTTCAGTTACTTCAGTCATATTTGTCTGCTTAATAAATAACAGTGTTTGCTCATGCTGTTGCTGTTGCATGTATACCTACATATATTGTAAGAGGAACTTCAAAGGATAGTTTACCAAAACATGAAAATTCATTTACTTATTTACAATTTTTTCCCTCTGTGGGACATAAAAGAAGAAATTTTGAAAAGTCTGTGGGCTCCAGTGTTGCTTTGGACCCCGTTGGATATCTTTTGCATTCCACTGAAGAAAGAAAATAAACCAGATTTGAAACATGAAAACATGACAGTGAGGAAATGATGGCAGAATTAATTAATTAATTTATTAAGTAATTTATTTTTTGTGTAAACTATCCCTTTAAGTCCTCCACCTTAAGGCTGTTAAACTTCTGTACTCATGCTGTTCTGTTTCTGTGCCTTTCAATAGGTTGTGATGCTCATGTTTCTGCACCAGCCTATCGAATTTAGGAGAAAGTGGGGCAAGGGGATGAAAGGGGTGGATTGAGGTGTTCACCCCCTCGACTACCCTTTTCTACTTGATACTTGATTTCTACTTCATTCCTAAAAAAGAGTGGAAAAGCTCACTAGGACATCTGACAAGAAGTAAAAACACTTGAACTGAATGCCAGTCCATGAAAACCATCAGCTCAACAAGATGGCATGTACCAACTTCTATGGATGGTCACAGAGGACTTTTTTTAAACTGTATAAGTTTATACTGCAGTTCATCCAATACGAAATTAAAGACACTGTTGAGATAACAGTTCATCAAGACCACAAAATGAGAACAGCAGCACACACCTCATTCATCTCTGCAGTTATGCGATCCCTGCAGTTAATCCACTTCTGCAAAGAGATTTTGTTCTTTATTTTGTTGTTCGTAAAACATAAACAAGCAAAAACAGCTAACTGATGGTGCTTGTTTATAATGGCACCTGACAATTTAGTTATAATTCAGCGGGAATAACGCCAATAATATCCATGTATTGAAATTATTTAAAATACTGTGTTGATTTTATTTGCTAGGAATATCAGGCTTTTAAAACTAGGTGTTAGTTTAAAAAAAACTTGTTCACATTCTTCACATTTTCTTTTTGAAAATGCTTTCATTCAGTTTCATTTCATGTGGCACATTTTGGCCTTTCTAGAAGGCGAAACGCATTCAGAGCAGTTTTCATGGCCAAGCAAACCCGAGATTATATGGCAGACAATTATTTGGTCTCATTTGAGTGGCTTAACTCCATCGTCCTCTTTGAGTTAAGAATAAGAGATACATTAAAAAGGAAACTCGTGAGCTGAGACTCAAATTGTCAGGTTTATAATGGCCTGGCACATGATCCTGATATTTGACACATTCCATGCATAATATCCTGATATGTCAAACCCTTGCAGTGCTTTATGCAGTCTGTTACCGAAGAGAAAACATATCAGAGATTTATCCAAAGATCTTCTCAGCACTACTTTGCCTGCTCCTACACGCAGTATATGTATGTGCCCCCTAAAAGGGGTATTACACTACATGACAGAGGGAATTTTAAACATGTGGTCTGGATATCTTCATTAAGATAGGAGGGTTCTGGCGCCTGTGGCTGTCCAGGATGACGTTCTGTCACCTGATACTAAACCACAGTCTAGCGAGCTACAGTCACAGCAGGATGTAGCTGAATTTCAATTGCAATCTCACCATTTTATCTTGTTGTCTGTGCTTGTGTAAATAAAAGCTGGTTTTAGTGAGTGTGTAGATTCTTTCTAAGTATTCAGTGTATTCATGTGCATATTTAGATCCATATACACTCTTTAAAATAAAGGTTCATGCCATAGAAGAACCATTTTTGGTTGCCCAAAGAAGCTTTGGATAAACAGTTTTAAAAATCTAAAGAACCTTTTACGACTATAAAAAAGCTTTTCTGCATTTGAAAGTTTCCATGGATGTTCAAGGTTCTTCATAGAACCAATGATGCCAATAAAAACTTTATTTTTTAAGAGTGTATTGTAACCTTCCTAGAATCATGAAATTTTAAATTACACAAGTAGCTGAAGTAAAAACAACAAAAAATACGTTTATCTACAGCAAAAAGGTCATAGGATTTCCTCAGTCATCATATCTTTTGTTTGTTTGGACAGTTTCAGATAACATGTCAACACAAAGTCTTCTTCCTGCACATCGGAGTAACAAATATAAAGTACAAACATGGATGTTTCTCCTCCTGTGAGCAAGAGTTACAGGTATAATGGGACAAAATAATATAAAGAGACAAAAGATCTTAGTGTTAATTCTGGCAAGATGGATTATTATTATTATTTTAAACTTTTTATATATCCGTGTGATTTTAAAAGAAGGAAATAGCCTACATCTCTGTTTTGCGTGCATATGTCAGGGCTAATATGACTGATTGATAAAGACGCGCGGAGGATTGGGTGTCAACTCGCGCTCGGGTGACTCGAGTAAACGGAGTCTGAGCTGAATTATAATTCGCCTAGAACTAGGACATGCTGGCTCCGCCCACTTCTCAGAAAGCAGCTCGTTGATTGGATAAAGATACGCGAGTGAGGCGGAGTCCATGGGTGTGTCATGAAGCGTGACCAAACTATGATTGGCTTTCGTCTCCCTCTATCAGAATCCGAATAGCGGCTCCTAGAGCCAAACCACATTTTACACATTAAGGAACTGTTTCTGGTAAAGTGTCGTTGATAGTAACACAGGATAAATAATATCGTGCCCTCTTGCTCACTTTTTTCAGACTGAGGAAGTTTAAATAGTCCTTCAAGAAAGCAAACGCCTTCTTTTGACCAGAGAGAAATAATCTCCTTATGTTTTGCTTTTACCTTATGTGTAGCCTAAATGATAAAGCTCTTTCTTCTTTGAAATAAGACGAACACAATTCCGACGGAGAACTCATTTGACATGCACTTCACGGACCTCCTCGGACTACTACGGTAACATAAGGTAAACCTCTGGCAACATGAAATGTGTAAATTGTATCTGATACATTCAAATGTTTAATCAAAACTGATATTTGTTAATATCTGAATTATTGTTGTCACCTTGTAGTACGTAATGTAGGTTTGTAACAACAGTTGTCTGAATGAGCTTATAGTTCTATTGTGCTATCCATGACAGGTGTAATGTTTCGCTGGGGGTTTAATAAGAAGTCAAATGAACGTGTTTACAGACAGGCGCATCTTTCTGTATTAGCTCGTTGTGTCAGCACGCGCAAATTTCTCGCTGGCTCGCGCACTGTTCTGCTGTCACGCGCGTGTGAATGCTCTGTTTGTCTACATGTTGCGAGGGCGCATCTAACTGCTTGGCAGCGCTCGGGCTCTCAGCTTCAAACTGTGCGAACCGCCGCTCTTCCCCAACCCCCGTTGCACTGCTCAGGCAACGAGGGCGGGGCCAGCCCAAATAAATGTGGGGAGGGGAAAAAAGCCGAAGACAACAAACCTTAAAAATGTAGGCCACGGCGCGTGACCCAGTTCCTCATGAACAACACAGCGAGTGTGAATGTGGAGCACGGTTATTATCCCCCACGCCCGGCACGGTTCCAGGGCGGGTTCTACAGTGTGTGTGTTTTTCTCTCTGTGCCAGGCAATGTTCGGGGTCTTTTAGAAATATGAAAGAGAAGAAAGAAATGTTACATTTATCCAATTTGCCGTTTCAAATGCTAACAAGGTATCAAAAGTTTTTATTCTAAGTATTTGCGTGTCATGACACATTTCTAGTTTGACACATATATATTTATATATGCTGAAACCTACACCTACAATCAGCCCTGTAGTCTCTATATTGACTACAACCCTCAATAAACAGGAAATATTTACTAAACACAGCATGAGCTTTTTCACTCAGCACAGGCTGGACTGGGACATTAAAGGGGTCATGACATGGATTTTTTTTAAATATGTCCCTTGAGGTTTACTTATAATGTTAATAAAGTATTTGCACAAAAAATAAAAAAATAAAAATATGTGGAAAAATTATTTTCAAGCCTCATTCTGACCCTCTGTCTAAAACTACCTGTTTTATGGGGCGTGTCCTTTAAGGCTTGTCAGCAGAGATTGTCTAACTATAGGGAGATGAGAGGGTCTGTATTACTTACTATTGGAGAAAGTGTTACTATAGGAATGAATGGGAAGTGCCGTAAGCTGTCTTACCTCCTGTATCAACTCCCGCCCCCTCGCTATTGCATGTGAGTGTTTTGATAACATGATCAAAATAAAACTATTATTTCCAGACAAAGCATTAGGAAACCATTTACTTACAGTTTGTGATGCAGCTGCAGTCAGATCTAGTACCTCTTTGTCTTTCAACAAATGTTTCTTTGTGAACTCTCTCTTTAACACTGTGCCTTGTTTACAAAACAAAATCCTCAGACACGAACTGGGATGCCATTAAAAATAAACTATGCACTTGTTCCTTATGCTAGGATCCTTCTGAAATCTGTACAAAGACGCAAACGAGCTGTTTAAACCAAACGCGTCAAAGCGAACATTCTTTCTCTCCATTTGCCCTATTGATGACAGACTTAAGCACGTGGACTCTGTCATAAAGTGAACGTACATCTGTATACTGTATCCAGTGTAGCCAAGATAGCAGCAGTGATTGTAATTTCTATTGGCTTTTGACGCAATGTGACACTTACATTCAGCGTGATCAAGTGATCAGTTGTTAATCGACTGAATGCCAGTGGGCGGGACCTATGGTGAGAAGATGACTATTCATCAATGTCTTGCGCTGTAGACAGCGTTTATTTAAACGACTGTATGGGTGATGTCACTTCGCACCTCAGATCCAAATGAGCCATTTTCTGAGGGTTATTATATAAATGCTTTTTTATTGAAGATGGGGACATTTTAAGTTGTGAAACTTGCAGGATGTATTAAGCATATTAGGATCTATGTCAAAAGATCAATGGAAATTTGGTTTCTCATGTCATGACCCATTTAATCTTTTCTAATATTAGAGCAATTTTGTTTGTGTACATTTTAATTTCTCTGTAGATAATGCTTGGGGTGTGGTTGTGTGATACTGGTGCTAGATCAGAAAAAAACATAATCAGCTTGTGGGCTAACCAGGTGGTACATCTCTTCACCTGTTGATTACACATGGGGAGTGAGGCAGTGTCAGTTTCTTTGTGTTGTGATCTGAAGTCAGGGTGGGCTGGGCTGCTCCTAGGCTTTTGTGTGGCAGTATTGGGTGTTCTTGGTTTTGACCATAGTGAATACAGAAAGAGAAGACTGTAGTGTTGTGTGTGTGCGTGTGTGACAGATATTTTGTTTTGGGCCCCCTGGAGAAGGCGATCAGTCTGAAGCTGACCTACTTTTCTCCTTTACTCCATACCTGCAGAGCTATTTATACCCATGGCACAGGGCTACCAGAGCAACTCAGACCAACACAAACGCACACATAGACACTTTCTCTAGTGCTCACACAGTTATGTGTACTGCCATCTCAGAGTTTTTTTTTTTAATCTGGTTATTATTATCATTTTCCCAGCCTGGCCTGTGGAGAGCAAACCCACCCAGCCGTCCACCCACCCACACGGTGTGAAATCCACACCCCCTCAAGGAGTGCAGTGAGGGTGAGTTGTATTCTTTTAAAGGGTCTGGTCCCAGTGTACATGTGGAAGCCTGTTTCATATATCAAGGCATGAATGCCTAAAGAAAGCCTTTCCATTTAATCAATGTAATAAGGATCAACCCACATCTGTAATTATTTGTTTGTCCCCGAATGTTTAGAGACTGAATTACAGTTTCGTTAAACCATAACTGGGTTATTTTTCACAAAAGAAAAAGTCATGTTGATTCCTGCTGAGTTGCTAAGTGAACAAAATATTCTTCAAAAGAGTATTCTGGGTTTAATAAAAGTTAAGCTCAATCAGTGGCACTTGTGGCATATTGGTGATTACCACAAAACAATAACATGAATATAAAAATAAAATGTGTTTCCTTTTTTCTTAAAAAGGCAAAAATCTAGGTTACAGTAAAACATTTACAGTACAATGGAAATGAATGGGATCAATCTGGGAAACGTTAAAATACCCACAGTTTCAACAGTACAGCCACAAAACCATAGCTGTATCCAGTTTTACAACCTTTTTGCTATTAATACATAAAGCTGTTCATCATAAAGCCCTAAAGCAAATGTAAAACTGATTTAACACAAGAATTAATGTAAGTGCTTAGTGCACTTATAAAATGAAGTAAGTTCCTAGTCATAAAATCCTTTTTACTTTTTTTTGTAAAGAAAACCAGGGACGAGTCTAAATCATTTTTTGTGATAATTAACATTAAGGTGCAGTCACATTTACTTCTGCTTGGAGAAATTTTGCAGGTGAAATCCACCAAGTTGACCAACACAAAACTACTTTGTTTGAAAGTGACTTTTGTGTATGTTTGACTGCGCAACCTTTTTTTCGCTGAAATTTCACTCATTTGACCACAACTTTTTGCCATAAATGCTAAATCCACAATATTCTTGAAAAGATAATCTCAGTCAGAACTAGTCCTTTCTTACAGAACTGATATAGACACTTAAAGGGATAGTTCACCCAAAGATGAAAATTCTGTCATTAATTTCTCACCCTCATGTTGTTCCAAACCCATAAGACGTTCGTTCATCTTTAGAACAGAAAATAAAATATTTGTGATGAAATTCCGAGAGCTTTCTGACCCTTCATAGACAGCAATGCAACTGACACTTTCTAGGCCCAGAAAGGTAGTAAGGACATCGATAAAATACTCCATGTGACATCAGTTGTTCTACCTTAATTTTATGTAGCTATGTGAATGCTTTTGTGTGCAAAGAAAACAAAAATAATGATCTTGTTCAACAATTCTTCTCTTCCGTGTCAACGTAGGTGCCATTACTGAAAGTACCACGGCGTATGCGTGTGCATTCCTCTGCTTGTAAACAAGGTGCAATACATGCGTACTTTCATGGTATTTCTTTTAATGGCGACACACTGTACCAGAAGAGAAGAAATCGTTGAATAAAGTTGTCATTTTTGTTTTCTTTGTGCACAAAAAATATTCCCGAAGCTGCATATAGTTACAATTGAACCACTGATGTCACATGGACTATTTTAACCATGTCCTTACTACCTTTCTGGGTCTTGAAATTGTTAGTTGCATTGATGCAGAGTCAAAAAATCTCTCGGAATTCATCAAAATAATCTTAATTTGTTTTATGGGTTTGGAATGACATGAGGGTGAGTAATTAATGACAAAGTTTTCATTTTTAAGTTGACTATCCCGAATATTTTTCATGAGATCATCACATTTTATATCTCTTTATAGTCACAGGAGACGAAAGCACCATTGTGAAGTCAGAGGGATGGAGGACATGAGGCATTTGCCTCCAGATGGAGGTGGCAACGCCAAGCGCTCCGCCTCAGCAGAGTGTGACACAGAGGATAGAGCGGTCAGGAACGAGCAGGGCGTCCCTGAGACCTCGACACAAATGCGTGTGAGAAAAGACGATCTTTGTGATGTTCCTCGCAAGGTGCCTCGTTTCCAATATGTGGATTTCCCTTCTCTGCACCAGTGCATCCAGCAGCTTTCAGTGCCTCCGCTGAATGGTTGGCTGGGATCCTGCTCACTGGCAAAGGCACCGAACTACAGGCCTGCCAGCCCTAAAGAAAAGGTACCCAAGTTTAAATATGTGGACTACCCATCTCTCCACCACTGCATTCAGCAGCTGTCCGTGCCTCCGTTAGAAAGCTGGAGTGCAGGGCTGGTCAGGTTTAACACAGAGGGGAAACATGATGGCTCTGGGTTGCAGAAGAGGCCCTCTCAATCTGGGACTGTGAAAAATAACCTAAGGGCAGAAGATCAAAACAACGATGACAGGAGTAGAGTTACAGCATTTTCTTTCCCAAGAGACACACACACCTCAGTCTCAGGTAGGAAGGAGAGGCTTCAACACGACTACACCTCAGAGGTGCCACAGAGGTTAGAGAAAGGTAACGCACCTATAAGGTCCTCTAAGATCCCTAAACCAGAAGCTGCTTTACAATCAGATTATGGATCCAGATCAGAAACTGGTTCTGGATCTCATAGCGACGCAGCAGTGGTGAGAAATGACAGACCGTCGGTTATTAACATGGTCCACACTGACAAGCAGAAGCACTGGACAAAGGCAGATCAACTGGAAGAACAATTAAACTCTCCAGAATCGGTTGGACGGGTACCGTGGAATACCCTCCCAGAGTCGGTCTGCCCATTCTGCCAACAGATGTTCACAAACCCTGAGCAGTTCAGGGCTCACCAGCGGAGCCATAGAGATAAGGTGACTAATGCTAACTGTAAATAAACCAACTATTTATAGAGAATGATTACACCCAACACAAATTCTCACGTTCTTTTGTGACACACAACTGTATTCTCTTTATGTAACCTGGCTCATCTAAAAAGGAAAATTCTGTCATTAATTACTCACCCTCATGTCGTTCCAAACCTGTTAAAGCTTCATTCATTTTCAAAACACAAATTAAGATATTTTAGATGGAAGAGATTTCTGACCCTGTATAGTCAGCAATGCAACTACCACGTTCAAGGCCCAGAAAGATAGTAAGGACATTGTTAAAGGGGTCATCGGATGCCCATTTTCCACAAGTTCATATGATTCTTTAGAGTCTTAATGAAAAGTCTATAATATACTTTGGTTAAAAATTCTCAGTAGTAGTGTAAAAAAACACCCTTTTACCTTGTCAAAATCAGCTCTGCAAAATATCAGCTCATTTTATCGCATGGGCCCTTTAAATGCAAATGAGCTCTGCTCGCCTGCCCCTCTCTGCTGAGGGATTATGAGCTGTATTGTTTACTTTAGCCGCATTTAGCTACGTTTAGCTGCCTTTAGCCGTGTTTATCGGAGAAACTTGCCAACAAGAACATTATTAAGAAAGGCCATTTGCAAAGATGCATAAAAAACCCTTATACTCACTTCTGCTGTGGGTGAAGCTGCATCACGAATGATTCTACGGTGGCCGACAGAGGCCAACGCGCTGCAAACAAGAAAACACATGCAAACAGAAAAAAACGACAACAAATTAAGAAAACATCTTCATCAGTTTGACAACACAGACGCTGCAAATCCTCGTAACGCAAACACAAATACGGAAACGCGCTGCAAATTCTCACAACACAACCAAACTCAGAAACGCGCTGCGAACACACGAGGGCGCTGCAAACTAACAAACGTGCTGCATATAGCTCGGTCCACAACGGAAATGTTTCAGGGGGACCTCAAAAAGTGACGAACTCATCTGGGACCTGATTATTTATATCACTATATTACCTGATTATTTATATCACTATCACCTTTAAGTGATACTATACTATCACTAAAAGGTGATAGTTCACCGATAACACCTCTGCTCTGACCAACAGCCACTGAACAAAATAATCAGGTCCCAGATGGGTTCGTCACTTTTTGAGGTCCCCCTAAAACATTTCCGTTGTGGTCCGTGCTATATGCAGCACGTTCGTGTGTTCGCAGCGCCTTCGTGTGTTCGCAGCGCGTTTCTGAGTTTGGTTGTGTTGTGAGAATTTGCAGCGCGTTTCCGTATTTGTGTTTGCGTTGCGAGGATTTGCAGCGTCTGTGTTGTCAAACTGATGAAGATGTTTTCTTAATTTGTTGTCGTTTTTTTCTGTTTGCATGTGTTTTCTTGTTTGCAGCGCGTTGGCCTCTGTCGGCCACCGTATGATTCACACGAACATAAATGCATATGTAGATCAGGATCGGCGCTTTCCTTTTAAAAACGAAAGTAATGTTGTCCTCTGCCTCTTAAGCTGCTCATATGTCGGGAGTAAATGACTACTGCTATGTTCATTATTACATCCAACAACAGAACACCTCAATCGCTCAATTAGAGTCTTCCTCTGCACCTGAATCATATTCGGTAGGGGTGGGAGAAAAAAACGATTCTCCGATGCATCGCGATTCTCTCTTCAACGATTCTGAATCGATTCCTAATATTTCAGAATCGATTCTGAGCTTGTTTTTTTCCCCGCATATGGCACGTGTGTGCGCTAGAGACGCTGCAGGCTTCATTGCACTGAATTTGCACTGCGAGACACGTGCGCACTGCTTGACATTGTGTGCTTCCACCCGCCATGTTTTACTTATGCTTTATGCTTTCATTTCTGCCGTCTGGAATGCAGTACAATTAGATGCACAAAGCTCGTGCACTGACTGACTTTCGCGTGCGCTTTGTGTTTGTTCGACCTAAAGCTCGATTGCAGATGCGGTTAAATGCACTTGCATGCGCATTCTCGGTTTCGCTGGCATGCGCATGATTTCATTCGCAGGGTAAGCTGTCCGCGAAGCACTCGCCCAAGCAGAAAAAAACACGCTGCTGCCAGATCCTGATTGCCGAAAATCATATTGTGTTTGATGCACAACTTACTCGACTAAATCAAATGAAAAAAAAACATCCTAACTGTATATTATCATAATTTCTCAATGGACAGGAAAAAGGGGAAATATTAAAGTATGATTTCATCTCTGATTTTATTGGTTTCTAAATAATTATTATTTTTGGTATTACTGGTGGTTTTAGCAAAAAAAAAAAAAAAAAAAAAAAAAGTCACTGCTCGCCACTGCTGTGCATTATGCAGCCTGTTAAAGCTGCCTGTTTATGATCTCATCAGTAATAATAAAACGGCAGTAATGCTGAGGAAAAAAAAACTATTGTCTGTAAACTTTCAGATACCTAAAGAACACTTATTTTAAATAATTGTTTTAAAAAGTACCTTGCTTATATAATTTAAAAAATAAAGTAAAATTGGCACAAAATAAATTTGATATAAAACGTATATGAAAATGTAGCCATGTGCAGTACTATTGAAAACTGAGAATGTGAGCATTGTGATATTTAGTTGAAAATGAAAACAGTAATTAAATTGAATCTTGAAACCAGTGAAGATTGACACACCTACTTTTACAGAGATTTCAACTATAAACAAAAAGCATAGAAACTGCAATTTTACATGTTTTTTAAATTGTAAACTTGTATTGCACAACAGAAGAATTAATTGGGGAAAAATGTAGATCAAGAATGGTTTTGGAATCGGATCGTGGCTCCCAGAATCGGAATCGGATCGGATCGTGAAGTACCTAAAGATTCCCACCCCTAATATTCGGACTGTTTCAGCTCGGTGAGGGCAGGTCTAAGGTAAGACGCTCATGTCAATCAACTGTGTTTCGTCACAACGACAAGAAGCTAAGAATAATCTGATTTTAAAAAGGGGATATTACTTTTAAAGATTAAAAAAATACCACTGGGTGGATTTTTGTCATTGTAGGGTGGTTGTGTACACAAACTGCCAACACACATTAACGTTCAAACAACATGTAAAAGTTAGTTTTGCATCCGATTACCCCTTTAAAATAGTCCAGTGGTTGACATCAGCTACAAAAATCATTTTTGTGCACAAAGAAAACAAAAATAATGACTTTTTCAACAATTTCTTCTCTTCTGTGTCAGTCTTCGACACACGTTTACGAAAGTATCACGATGCATACATGTGGTGGTTCTGACGCAGGCAGGAGTCTGCTTTTTTTCACTTTGAAATATCTTCTTTTGTGTTTAACAGAAGTTCATATAGGTTTGGAGCAACATGAGAATGAGTAAATGATGGCAGAATTTCTCTTTTTTTTAGTTCTTTTTAAGTAATTAATTATGTATTTTTTTCTTATCTTCACAGAGACCAAACTAATGTGCAGAAGTACTGAGTGAGCACTGCTTTTGGCAAACAGTTCACATCATATGAAATCTTATCATCAGAGGCCTTCTTTTGTTGTGACTGGCTAAAGTGGTATTGCTGGCAGGACTATAGGGAGGTCAAACACATTAAACACATTTGGGTTCAGATCTTAGGGAGGATGCCAGACTTGACTGATGTTGTGAAGGCAGAAAAAAAGGCAGAACTGGACATGCAGAAACACACAAGCATACAATATGCATGCACATACAGTACAAACAAAGAGAGTATTCTATTCATGATTCAAAAGAGGTCAATATTTACAGCCCCACATAAGGACCATCAGACATAATGGGGTTTCAGTTGAAGACAGAAGATTAGAACCAGATTTATAGTCTCTTCCACACATATATCAGCGTGTTTACAGGAGTGGGAGAAGCTTGATGGACTGGTGCATAAGAGGATGAATTTTGTTACATATGTGTTCCCCACACTATGTGCATGGTGGCAGGCTAAGTATTTAGCTTTGGGTGCCTACAAAATAATGGCTATTGTTAATAATGATTTGTTACATTAGCTTTTTATTGTTTTGTGTTTTTGAAAATTAATGTCTAGTGGCTTCAAGCTAGTAGCTTTAAATCTTACAAATGTACCGCTTGTTTTCAAGTGTTTAATTGTGTGAGTAAAGAATTTTTCATACAGAAACAAATGTTTGACTTTTCAGTACAGGCATGCCCTCTGAAAGAAAACCTGTTTGGCGGGATACCTCTCAGTTTCGTCGATGAAGTATTTAAGCTTTATATAAACAAAAGAGGAAATCTAACAAGTACAGTAACAAACTCATGATTTACATTAAAACCGAATGCTAATATATTTTAATTATTGTAATGTTCTGACCAGCTAAAACATGTTTATTATTTTTAAGAACTATGCATATATACAGTTGAGGGCAAAAGTTTACAAACACCTTGCAGAATCTGCTACTACTAGTGCTGTGTGATCCCAGGGGGTTTCTTGGCAAAGGCTAAAATATAACCTTTCCTAAAACAGTTATATCCTCACACTATTTTATTTAATTCATTTACTAAGAATAGTGGACACACAGTTGAAGTCAAAAGTTTACATACACCTTGCATAATCTGCAAAATGTTAATTATTTTACCAAAATAACAGAGATTATACAAAATGCATGTTTTTTTTTTCTATTTACTACACACCTGAACAAGTTATTTCACATAAAAGACATTTACATATAGTCCACAAGAGAAAATAGTTAAATTTTTAAAAGTTTACATACACTTGATTCTTAATACTGTTGTTACCTGAATGATTAAGTTGTTGTTTTTTTTAGTGATAGTTGTTCAGGAGCCCTTTGTTTGTCATATTTGAAATTGAAAATCAGGGTAAATGTATAACTTATTTTATTTTCTGTGAAACCTGTAAGTATCTTCTGTACCTTCTGTCAATTTGATTTTTAGGCAAAATAAGAAAAAATGTACACATTTTCATCCTGTTCAAAAGTTTACATCCCTGGCTCTTAATGCATCGTCATCCTTCTGGAGAGTCAGTGAGTGTTCGAACCTTCTGTAATAGTTGCATATGAGTCCCTCAGTTGTCCTTAGTGTAAAAAAAATGGATCTCAAAATCATACAGTCATCGTTGGAAAAGGTTCCAATACACAAAAAATGGGACCTAAAATATTTTTTGGGACCTAAAATATTTGTGGGACCTAAAATATTTTTCTGAAGAACAGCGGGCAGTTTAACTGTTCACAACAAACAAGGGAGTCATGAACAACTATCACTAAACAAAAAAACACAGCTGTGGATCATTCAGTTAACAACACAGTTATAAGAATCAAGTGTACGGTATGTAAACTTTTGAACGGGGTCATTTTTATAAATCAATTATCTTGTGGACTATATGTAAATGTCTTCTATGTAAAATATCTTATTCAGGTCAGTACTAAATAAAAAAAATAGCATGCATTTTGTATGATCCCTCTTATTTTGGCAATATAATTAACATTTTGCAGATTCTTGAAGGTGTATGTAAACTTTTGACCTAATAGCAAAGGTCAAGTATTTCAAATATTATCTGATTTTAAATGTTTATTTTATGAATTTCACAGACAGTTTACTCAACCAAATATCAATTTATGTTTACAATGGAACATTATGGATTTTGTTATGGACTGTATATTTTAATTCACAAAATCACAATAGATATAAAATCACTAAAGGTTTACTATATGTCATAAATCTCCAGGACTTTCCAGAGTTCAGCCGTGAGTTTCCTGGTAAACAGATGCTGTCGCACTTTCATTCTCACACAGAACAGATCGACAGCACAGCACAGATATTCACAGTGAGGATTTTTAAAATATCTCACTCTAAAAGATCAGATGAAACGTACTAGAAAAAACATAAATAAAACAGAAAATTGCAGGTGCAAACAGAGAAGCGTGAGAAAGACAGTTATACAGTGGAACGGAAGAGGAAGGACAACAATGGGAGCTGGTATTTGTTGTTTATTGACCTTTTATACATTTTGAATTGTATATATATCCACAACCATTGAAAAATTACTTTTACATTGTCCTGAGAATAGTACGATGCAGTTATTCTTATTGCAAATTTAAGACATTATAATACCCAAAAAACTGCCAATTATTGTTCTGTAGGAAATTCAAAGGTGTACGATTTGACTGTTGATCTCAGCCAGGAAGACATTTTTTTAAAGGTGAGAACGCTTATGTTAAATACATTTTATTGTTAGCTTATACTATAATGCTGCATCATAAAGTACCAGTCAAACATATAAAAGATCTGAAAGAAGCTGTTTAAAAATGTAAAATGTAAATGTAAATAAAGACAGTCATGCCTCATGGGGCGTTAGTGCTGGCAGTGCTTTTGGTTAAGTCACTGATTAAACTGATTGAATTAGTCATTGTATCTTTTGTCTAGTCTGTGAAGGAGCTTTCTCTTCCTTCTCAAACTCAATCAATAATGAATAACCAATCCATAAAGCCTTCTGGATCTCAGAAAGATGGAAAGAATCTAGAACCCACAAACACAGTAAGCACCATATAATAACTTCATTTCATTATCATCAGCTGCATCTGAACCAAACAGTGTCAAAATCTTTATTAATTACCACCCATGTCTTGCATTCTTTCAAAGTGCCCTGTTTGTTTCTCTGTTTGTTTCTCTGCACTCAAACCTGCACTCAATGCCCAAACGCTCAGCTCCTGTGCGGCTCCTGCCTTTACCCCTGCACTTCTGCTGCCTGCACCAACAACCTATGCCCCCTCATCTCCACACTGCTAACCTGTGAAGTCGTATCCGATCCACTAAGTTATGTGCTTGGATGTCCAACATTCAGAGCCTGTCCCAAGTGTCATAATCTGATTATGCATGAAGAAGGATGCAAATTTGTAACATGCACATCATGCTTTCACCATTTCTGTTTCATCTGCCTGCAAGATGATTGTAGCCAGGATGAAGAAAACTACTTTGAACTAACTTGCAAAAAGCCAAGAGCAGAAAGACAGAGATTTATTTCAACACAGTCGTGAACAGAGATTCCTCCCAAGGTTGGATAGTATTAAAGCAAATGGAAGATTTATCAATTGCTATACAGACTTAATCAGTTAAAGAATTAATTTCACAAACTGATTCAGTATACAAAAGAAATATAAGCATAACAACTCAACAAACAACTCAAGTAAACTTTAATAAAGTAGCACTAGTTGAAACTATTTTATCTGTGTAACTTACTACTACTAGTTTCTACTTATTGTATACCTAAAATGTCAGCAATCTTATCACTTAAAAGGGTCATGTACTGAGAAACTAAAATTCCCTTGATTTTTTTTTTACATTGACATTGTACTATACAATAGTTGTGCAATGTGCCACTAATGCAATACTGCAAAAATGCTTTTCCTAGAGTTTTTGTCTTGTTTCTAGCTAAAATATCTAAAAATTCTTAAATCAAGAAAGATTTTCTAAACGAGTAAAAATTATTTTCAGAAAAAACAATTCAAAATTGAGTTTTTGCTTAGAACAAGCAAAATAATCTGCCAATGGGGTAAGAAAAAAATCTTATTTCAAACAAAAAACAAGATTATTTTTCTTACCCCACTGGCAGATCGTTTTGTTTGTTTCAAGCAAAAACACATTTTTTTTTTGTTTGTGATTTTTTTTTCTAAAAACAAGACAATAATTTTTACTCGTCTAGTAAATCCTTCTTCATTTAAGAATTTTTTTTCTTATTATATATTTTGGCTAGAAACAAGACATATATTTTAAATAAGAAAAGCATTTTTGCAGTGAATAGTGTGGCTAAACATTGCCTCCACGGAAGAAGGTCAACGCCTGCTTCTACATCGCTGCCTGTCTAGCCCCACCCACCGATTCATGCATATTTTTCCAAGTTGTGAAAAATATCTTACTCAGGTCAGGGGCCTCATTTATAAAGACTTGCGTAGAAACCATCCTTGATTTTATCTAAGAACTTTTCTGATTCGATCGTAAGAGCGATTCAGAGAAAACGAACGTACCACGAAATCCGTGCGTACGCCAGTCATTCGGTTATAAATCACAAATGATCGTGGAATTGTGTGCAGCTGAATGTTCCGCCGTCGAAACGCCCCTGCTTAATTAGTTAACATATAAAATTAGCTCATTCCTAAAGCAAAAACTCTGTGACAATGGCAAGTAAAAAGGAGCGCAAGAAATCAAATTATAGTGAGGCTGAACTATCTGCAATACCAGGCATTACCACAAGGAAACGGTCGTACGCCAAGCTGGAATCTGATGTGGAGATAAGTACTTTTCCACGTCAAAGTACAGATCTTTGACGTGGATTTGATCGTACGAACACTCTAAGATCAAATCAGTGCGTAAGAAAGTTTTATAAATGAGGCCCCTGATCTAGATAAAAAAATAACATGCATTTTGTATGATACCTCTTATTTTGGTAAAATAATTAAAATGTTGCAGGTTCTGCAAGGTGTATGTAAGCGTTTGACCTCAACTGTAACTCAGCAGAGGTCAAGTATTTCACATTTTATCTTATTTCAAAGAAACAGTAACATTGTTTTTTTTTTATGAATCTCAGACAGTTTACACAACCAAATTTCAATATCCGTTTTGAACACTATGGATTTTATTATGGACTGTATATTTTGATTGACAAAAACGCAAAATATTTCAAACTACTAAAAGTTTACTTATGTCATAAATCTCCAGAACTTTCCAGAGTTCAGCTGTGAGTTTCCTGGTATGCTGTCGCACTTTCATTCTCACACAGAACAGATCGACAGCACGGCACAGATATTTCCAGCGAGGCATTTAAAATAATCTCACTCAAACAGATCAGATGAAACGTACTAGAAAAACCAGAAAGAAAGGTGCGAAAAATGCATGTGTAAACACGAAAAAGGAATAGTTGAGAAGCGTGAGAAAGACAGTTATACGGTGGAACGAAAGAGGAAAGAATGGTAAGTTGTCGACAAACCTATTTAGAAATATATCCTCAACCACTGAAAACTGACTTTCACTTTCAATTTGTCCTGAGAATAGTACGACGCAGTTATTCTTATTGCACATTTAAAACGTTATAATACAAGACATTTTTTTAAAGGTGAGAACACTTATGTTAAATACATTTCATTGCTCCGTAGGAAATTCACAGGTGTGCGATTTGCCTGGTGATATCAGCCAGGAGGACATTGCTTTAAAGGTGAGAACACGTGTTAAATAGGCCTACATTTTGTTGTTAGCTTGTAACTTATAACTATAATGTTGCATCTTAAAATACCATATAAGAGATCCGTAAAAAGTGGTTTAATAATAGCAGTTCAGCATTAAGACAGTCATGCCTCATGGAGCACTAATGCTGAAAGTGCTATTGGTTAAGTCACTGATTAAACTGATCAAGTTAGTCATTTGTATCTTTTGTCTAGTCTGTGAAGGAACCTTCTTCTTATCCTTCTCAAACTCAATCAATAATGAATAACCAATCCGTAAAGACTTCTGTATCTAAGGAAGAAGGAAACCATCTAGATCCTACAAACACAGTAAGCACTGCATATTAACTTCATTTCATTATCATCAGCTGCATCTGAACCAAACTCAACATAGTGTCATGAAGTTGATAATCTTTATTAATTTCCACTCATTTCTTATATTCTTCCAAAGTGCCCGGTTTGTTTCTCTTCACTTAAACCTTCATGCATAAAAGGTACCTCTGGTAACCTTCTTCAGTGCACTCGATGCCCAAACGCTCAGCTCCTGTGTGGCTCCTGCCTTTACCCCTGCACTTCTGCTGCCTGCACCAACAAGCTGTGCCCCCTCATCTCCACACTGCTAACCTGTGAAGTTGTATCTGATCCACAGAGCAAGGTGCTTGGATGTCCAATGTTCAGAGCCTGTCCCAAGTGTCATAATCTGATTATGCATGAAAAAGGATGCAAGTATGTAAGATGCACATCATGCCGTCACCATTTCTGTTTCATCTGCCTGCAAGATAATTGTAGCAAGAATAAAGAAAACTACTGGAAACTAACTTGCACAAAGCCAAGAGCAGAAAGACAGAGATTTATGTCACCACAATCATGAACACAGATTCCTCCCAGAGTTGGACACCATTGTCTATAAAGTGAACGCATGATTTGTCAATTGCTATACAGAAGTAAGAAGTAACAGAATTATTTTCACAAACTGATTCAATATACAAAAGAAATATTTCACTGATCCCATTTTTTTCCCTGTGCTTTGAATCTACGCCAAGCATATACCTGACTCACTTACACTTAAGTTCTCCAGACTGTAAATCGGTGGGGGTAAATTGGGGCAAAAGTCTTGTAGTATATTCCAGCCTTTAGATTGTTACATAAACCTTGTTCAGTTATGACGTCATCTCACGTTTTCAAGCATTTCACGTCATTCCTCTGTCAACCTCTCAGGTTTTTAGAAGACTTTTAGTTAATAAGGTTTTGGGTATAATACAAAATACAATTTTCAAACTCTGCTGACAGTTTTGGATAACAGACAAAACAGATGTTTATTGACGGGATCTGGTAAAGAGACTGGATCCAATAATCAGAGATTCAGGAGGAGATTCAGTCTAACTGTATTAGAATTTAAAGTCTTACATTGTCAAGATTCAGGGTCCTATTGTCAGGCACTTTAAATCTTAGGAAAAGAAAGACATTTTTGAAAGGCATTAAGATACAATCAATATCCAATTTGACAAAGCAAGGACAGTCATTTCAGGGGTAAATCCAGGAATATCATCTTAAAGGGATTGTTTGCCCAAAAATTAATATTATTTTATTCACCCTCATATCGTTTCAAACCCGTAACACTTTAGTTAATCTTTAAAACACAAATTAACATATTTTGAGAGTCTAGGAAACTTAGAAGATCCAAAAAGGTCACAAAGGCCACATGAATTAAGCGGATCAATCTAAATCTTGTGGATTAAACATATAAATGCACATACATAAAGTGCATCACATGTGTGACCACAAAACCAGTTGTAAGGGTCGGTTTTTTGAAATAAAGATTTATACATCATTAAATAACTTTCCAATAATGTATGGTTTGTTAGGACAATATTTGGCTAAAATATTCGAAAATCTGGAATCTGAGGGTGCAAAATCTAAATATTGACAAAATCACCTTTAAAGTTGTCCAAATTAAGTTCTTAGCAATGCATTTACTAATCAATAATCAAGTTTTGATATATTTATGGTAGTAAATTTATAAAATATCTTAATGGAACATTATCTTTACTTAATATCCTAATGATTTTTGGCATAAAAGAAAAAGCTATAATTTTGACCTATACAATGTATTGTTGGCTTTTGCTACAAATATACCGGTGCTACTTAAGACTGGTTTTGTGGTCCAGGGTCACATATGATAAACATGGAAGCTTGTGTATATGTCACAACTAACCTCATTGGTTCCCACACATCACACACATTTTGAGCTTCTTTGTTTACCAAATGTGATGTTCTATGTATGTGCAAGTCATCATAAAGCGGTTCATATTATACAATTTTCTTAATTTGTGTTTCAAAAATAACCAAAGTTACTCTGAACATGATTACAGAGGTTTAATTTTTGTGTGAACTCTCCCTTTAATAACCTTTCAGTTCCTGACCTATATATTTGATTCATCCTGCAACACACGACTACCATAAATTGTGCATTTATACAACTGTTTTCATGAACACTGATGGACCTTCAATCCACCATCATTTCGAAACTTTTTCCCACACTGATCACAACCATAAGGTTTCTCTCCTGTATGGAGGCGGGAGTGGCGCTTAAGTGTCAATGCGTGACGGAAGCGTGCGCTGCAGATGGAGCAAGTGTACGGCCTCTCTCCTGTATGGATCCTCTGATGGATCTTGAGATGGTGCTTACGGTTAAAGTCTCGCCCACATAGGCCACAACGGTAAAGGTTTCGGCCGGGGGGAAATGCATGACGCTCGGGACCCTTGTGAATGTTGTTGTGGAGCTTTGGGAAGTGGGTTTGTTGGCCAGAGCTTGAGGATGAAAGGAAATCCATGTCTAGAGGTAGAGAAAAGGAAAGACTACATAATTGTATAATGGCATATGCTTAAATGGATTAATCAGGCTATAATTGTACTCATTGCAAATTAACATAAGGCTCACTTGCATGGCATATTACTTATACAGTACTTACCTAGGGGTTGGTTGGTGGATTGGCAGTGCATGCTTGATTGGCAGCTTTCTGACTGCAATGGCTGAGGTCTCCAGTCTTCCAGTAGTTGAGACTGAGCCAGAGAAAGGCTGTCTGAGTTAGGCTCCTCCACTACAGAGATGGACACTGGGATTGGGTCATCATAAGCCTCCTCTTTCTCCACCTTTACAGCCACTTCAAGGGATGACTCTTCACTCAGCACACTTGCTACTGTCCCAGCAAATGCCTGATCAGTTTTGGCCACACTGTCTTGCTCATTCTTGATGTCTGAAAAGGAAGCATTTTCTTAAAATCATCAAAATCTACTTTTTAACTTAAAATGTACTGATAACAACCATGATAATACAGGTTGTACATTAGAAAGCCACATAATGAGTCAGAGTTCATCATAAGTGGCCGGTCCATAAAACATGACCAGTACTCATGTACAGACAGGACAGAGTGTCATACAAAGACAAAACACCATCAGGGCAACAATCATGTACTTGAACTTGAACACTGTCACATGAGTGTACAGTTGAAGTCAAAAGTTGTAGAATCTGCAAAATGTTAATTATTTTACCAAAATAAGAGAGATCATACAAAATGCATGTTATATTTTATTTAGTACTGACCTCTGACATAACATATGTGACCCTGGACCACAAAACCAGTCATAAGGTTAAATTTTACAAAACTGAGATGTATGCATCATATGAAAGTTCAATAAATAAGCTTTCTATTGATATATGGTTTGTTAGGATAGGTCAATATTTGGCCGAGATACAACTTTTAAAGATCTGGAATCTGAGGGTGCAAAAAAATCAAAATACTGAGAAAATCACCTTTAAAGTTGTCCAAATTAAGTTCTTAACAATGCATATTACTAATCAAAAATTACATTTTGATATATTTATAGTAGGAATTTTGCAAAAAATCTTCATGGAACATGATCTTTACTCAATTTCCTAATGATTTTTGGCATAAAAGAAAAAACAATAATTTTGACCCATACAATGTATTTTTGGCTATTGCTACAAATATACCCCAGCGACTTAAGACTGGTTTTGTGGTCCAGGGTCACATATGCTTACATATAGTCCACAAGAGAAAATAATAGTTACATTTGAAAAGATTATCCCTTTCAAAAGTTTACAAACACTTGATTCCTAATACTGTGTTACCTCAATGATCCACAGCTTTTTTTTTTTTTTTTTTTTTAGTAACAGTTGTTCATGAGTCCCTTGTTTGTCCTGAATAGTAAAAATGCCCGCTGATCTTCAGAAAAAATCCTTCAGGTCCCACAAATTCTTTGTTTTTTCATCATTTTTGTGTATATGAACCATTTTTAACAATGTATAGTTTTTGAGAACTATCTTTTCACACTGAGGACAACTGAGGGACTCACATGCAACTATTAGGTTCAAACGCTCACTGATGCTTCATAAGGAAACACAATGCATTAACAGCTGGGGGTGAAACCTTTTGAACAGAATGAATGTGTACATTTTTCTTATTTTGTCTTAATACCTTTTTTCATTTAGTACTGGCCTTCAGAAGCTACAGAAGATATTTACATGTTTCCCAGAAGAAAAAATAAATTAAATTTACCCTGATCTTCTTCCCCCTTTAGTTGAAAAAATAAAGAATTTGTGGGACCTAAATGATTTCAGTAGCAGTTTAACAGGCAGTTTAAAGGGATGGTTCGGAGTAGAATTGACTTCATTGCTATGCACTCCGAAGCCCATCTAAATACCCCATCCGAAGTTTTTTTTTACCTTAGTCAAACATTTATGGAGATATTAAGAGTTTTTCGAATTGCTTGTTACTCCTCCTCCTACTACATCTGTGTACATGTCAACTTGTAGGAGGACTTTTACGTGCTTTTTTCAAACCAGGGAAGTGACGTCGACGTGTCGCCATTTGTAGTTTTTGAGACTAGTAGGGATCGGCTAAAACGTGTTTTTAAAACACTCATGGTGGACTTACAAATGTTCTGATGCAGCGTTTTGTGAGTACATAATCTATTTACACTACTGTACAAGTTTGGTAAGATTACTTGCACGTTTAGTGGTGCAATTTACGAGATACATCACATGTACCATTCACTCCTGTAACAAGCAATTCGTAAAACTCTAATATCTCCATAAATGTTTGACTAAGGTAAAAAAAAAACTTCGGATGGGGTATTTACATGGGCTTCGGAGTGCATAGCAATGAAGTCAATTCTACTCCGAACCATCCCTTTAAGTGTTTAGGACAAACAAGGGACTCGTAAACAAAAACAGATGTGGATCATTCAGGTAACAACACAGTATTAAGAATCACGTGTATGTAAACTGTTGAACAGGGTCAGTTTTGTAAATGCAACTATTTGCTCTTGTGGACTATATATAAACGTCTTTTATGTAAATATCTTATTCAGGTCAGTACTAAACAAAACAACAACATGCATTTTGTATGATCTCTCTTATTTTGGTAAAATAGTTACTATTTTCCAAATTCTGCAAGGTGTATGTAAACTTTTGACTTAAAATTTGTATATATGGGTAGCACGACTGCGACGGGACCACAGTTATGGCTGTGGGAAATGCACAAGTAAAGAGTAAACATGAAGCCAAAATGTGCCAGGTGTTACAGAGGCGGTTGCCATTTCGAAATCATTGGCAGTCTGTCATTTTAAGTGGTTTAAGCCTAAACGTACTCATTTAATCGTCCTCAAACATCAAATATCTTACCATTTATGTCGCCTATTCTATAGCGCGTTGAGTCTTCAAGCGAGTCCGAGTTTAAAGTCTGAGCGGACGCGCCTCCATGGGGGTTCCCACAGACTAAGCCTCGCTGGAATACATTAATTTCCTTGGATCCACATATCTCATAATCAAGTTCCGAGTTTACAGCGGGCTCGGTTTGTTGCCCGACATTAAGATTATTTAACTGTCGACACCCGCGCTGAACCCTACTGTAGCTGAGTGGAGGGTTTGTCACCAACTGATTCGTACTACCGATGGGGAAATCTTCCAGTCTCTGTGGCTGTTGATTAAGGCGACCGCACACATTAGAAAGTTGTGTTTCAGCTGTTTGTAGCCTAAACTTGAGCGCACTGTTGTCCTGCAGAGCCTCTTGAATCTTGCCCTGCACGTCTCGGAGCGCTCTGTCCAGCAGTCTGGTGATCTCCGCAACGGCGATCTCAACCGCAACGCCGAGCGCGTTCTGCAGGGTCGCAGTCAGTTCGTCTTGAAACGAGAACGATACGTCAGCAATCACTGCGGGATTTGCAGGACCGCCGTTTACCTCCATTTCCTTTCTCGTTTAAAATAACTTTTCGACAATATTCTAAATATCTCAAGAAGAGACGAAGTGCACCGCTCACTGGATAACGCTGAAGTGGCGATTGTTTTTGTAGTTGGCCAACCAAAAAGTTTCCTTCGTTGCATGCAGTTAAAACAACTGAACACTTGTAGTTATTTGTACTTTATTTTTAGTGGAACTCATTCAACCGCTAAAAATTAAACAAGCAAAATACATATAAAACATAAAATTAACTCTCGTTAATACTGGTAAAACGTCTAATATAAATTAACTAAATAAAACTCCGGGAAACAAGGTAGTCCGGCAAACACGTTGTATTTTTTAATGTATTTATTTTTCTTTTTTATAGCAATATACACTGTTGGACAGAGAACATACTAACATTTACTAACATGAAAATATAGCAATATCTTATATGGAATGGACTCATTAACAGAAATGTAAATCAGGACAGCACTAAAATAGTAAATATTTTGACCTAGATAATAGGTTTTCAGGCGTTCTACTTTTTTTATTTGTTTATTTATTTTGGTATTTTAAACTTTTTGGCCTATTCGTTTTAACTCATGAAGAAATAAAGTAAAGGGTGGCTTACATTTGTTCTATCTGCATGTGTGAATGTGATAATTTACCCAATAAAATGACCACATTGATTGTATTTAATAGCTGTTTGTAAATCAAAGAGGTTTTTTTTCATTAGTTTATAGACATCACCATCTCACTATTCTAACTTTTCATGTCAGTACCAAACAATCACACCCTCTCAGTGGTTCTTCTTGACTGAGGGGCCACTAGGGGGCCTTAGCAAAATATAAGCTGTAAAATAACTGTACTGAGATATCATGCAGAGCTTTTTGACAGCCCTAGTATAATTTATCTGTAATAATAATAATAATAATAATAATAATAATAAACACCAAACTGATGAGGCATGTTCTGTCAGTATCGTCAGTTTGAAGGCATGTGACCCTGGACCTCAAAACCAGTTTTAAGGATCAATTTTTTTAATTATCTGAAAGCTGAATAAATAAGTTTCAATTGATATATGGTTTGTTAGGATAGGAAAATAATCTAAAGAAAATCGCTTTAGTTGTCCAAATGAAGTTCTTAGCAATGCATATTACTAATCAAAAATTAGGTTTTAATATATTTAAGGTAGGAATTTACAAAATATCTTCATGGAACATGATCTTTACTTAATATCCTAATAATTTTTGGCATCAAAGAAAAATCTAAAATTTGAACACATACAATGTATTTTTGGCTATTGCTGCAAATTTACCCATGCTACTTAAGACAGGGTCACAAATTTGGTCCAGGGTCACAAATGTTTATCACATCTGTCAACAACATACGCAGCCAAATATCTAAAAAAGTGATAGGGGACAGAGAAAAATAAAGAGACCAAAAAGCCACAACAAGAGAAACTTAATGAAAATGGAAACTAGAAGAATTTTTCTACGCTGAAAGAAGGTGAGAGCTTAAAGGGTTAGTTCACCCAAAAATGAAAATTCTGTCATTAATTACTCACCCTTATGTTGTTCCAAATCCATAAGATGTTTATCTTTGGAACACAAATTAAGATATTTTGGATGAAATCTGAGAGTTCTCTGACCCTCCATAGACAGCAAGGGTACCATGTTCAAGGTCCAGAAGGTAGGAAGGCCATTGTTAAAATAATCCATGTGGTTCAACTGTTTTATGAAGCTACAAGAATATTTTTTGTTGCACAAAAAAAATAACAACAATTCAATAATTCTCCTATAGCTCTCCAAAATGGCGCTAGGGTGGAGAAGAATTGTTGAATGAAGTTGTTATTTTAGTTTTTTTTTTTGCACACAAAAAGTATTCTCATAACTTCATGAAATTACGGTTGAACCACTGATGTCACATGGACTGTTTTAACGATGTTCTTGGTACCTTTCTGGACCGACCTTGAACATGGTAGGTAATTAATGACAGAATTTTCATTTTTGGGTGAACTAACCCAGTTTGAAAACAGATGCTGAGCTTGCATCTCTTTTTTTTTTTTTTGCTTGACAGGTAAAAAGAACAGCAGGGTTGGTGTGGCAGAAGTCTGATTGAACAGATAACATCTTACTGCGAAATTATGATGTAGCTAACATTCTTTTCAGCATTATGTAAAATAAAACATGCAACAATGAAATGTTTTATGCTGTGTGTTTTTCAAAGGTGTCTCATGATATGTTTCCTTTACCTGATTAACTTAATAAGCATGATTCATTATTTTAGTACAGTGGAAGTTCTACTCTATGTAAATACACATTTAAAAAGTTTGAAAACAAGCACATTTGTTGTCATTTCAGCAGGAGTACAACAGGAAAAAATAATAGACTGTGTCGGAGGCCCTTCAATTGACTTGGATTGACAGTGGGAAACCTGCTGAGAAACACCAGTCATCTCCTCTTAGTAGGGGGAGACCAGGGATGGTTGTAACACGGGTCATTTGTAACACTTTACAAGTTACGAATCACCATATTTACTTCACACATTCTCAGTTTAGTCCTTATTCCACATGTGAGGAAGTATAGAGCCCTGTGGCAGACACAGCAGATATTAGAGGAGAAAAACTCATTTTGAGGTAAAAACTTTTTAAACTTTTTTTTTTGTAATGACAGTACCTGCTTTGTAGTTAAACTCATCAACGTTTAAATAAACAAATTATGTTTATTGTGTGTTTGTGTAGATATTTTCAGGCAAGTGGTCAGTGCTAATGTTTTGGCTGTTAGCTGTAAGGTAAGCTAGTTCATGGCTACAAGATTTAAGGTTAGTTGTAATGTCAATAAAACATGTTATTACCTACTCCAAGCAATTTTTTTGGTTTTATTTATGTGTTTTCTTTGAATTTTAGTATGCCTAGGTCTTGGAAGAGAAAGACAAACTGAGTGTTTAAGTTCAATTTTATTATGGCCAATTACTATGTCTGACATTAACAAACTTGCTTAAACACACACACACATGCATGTTATTCAGTTTTATTATCATGATGCTAATGTAACACAAACACTCGTACCAGTTATGTTGAAAAGCCAGTGTTGAATAAAAGCTTTCTGAATCCATTTTTGTCATAATTCTTGTTGCATAATTTTACATCTCATCCTGGTGGATATCAGGGTGTGTTACTAACCCAGACAATGAGGTGAATTGTAATATTTCACTCCTTGTGTTTGAAACCATGTATTTTCTGTTTGTGCTGCAAAGATAACAGCTACGCCATTTAATAGCAGACACTTGTAACTTGTCTGAATCACATTTTGAATGCACTGGCTTAAAAAAACTCAGAAATGCAGACAGAAATGTTAAAAATGTTACAATCATCCCCGGTCTCTCCTAAATGAATTATGTGCATGCATTTTCGCAAACTGCAGATAGTAATTTTGCATCAGAATAAATTTAGTCAGCATGAATATTCGTCTAATTTCTTGATACAGGTGAAAACTGGCAAGTGAGTTTCACCGTATTGCACTGACACAAAAAATTGCAAAAGGCAACCAACAGGTGTCGCAAACGCCTCGCTATGAGGGATACACTAGCGCAAGAGACTTGCCAATGACCGGAGAGAAGGGAATTCCGCATTTAATAATTAAAAAATGCACTACTACGTGAAAAACAGAATCATGTATAAATTTTCCTTGAAAATAATAATTTTAAAACATTTAAGATGCATTTCCCACAAATTGCCACATCCAATTTTAAAAACTGGCAATTAAAAAAAAAAACATTTTATGTGGAATAGAAAATCTGGCACGCGAAATGTGTTCATTAAACCCAGAGGATGCTGAACTGTCTCGTTGAACGAATCCATCTCCAGACATCACCGAAATCAATTCAGTCTCAGTTCCGCTCAGCGTACACCGTGTACATGAAGTGGCATTAACGGGTTTACCAGTCTCATAGACGCACAGGCAGAGGGGGGCATCCGAGTGTGCGGGCTAGAGCTGTACAGTAAACAATTCTGGTACGCTTGCAATGATACACAGCAGAACTGCATGCTAGTGCAGACGTCGCATGCCGCATGTGCACGCCTGTCAGTGGAGCCTGGGTGCACACCACCATACAAGCTGGACCAGGAGGAAAACAAGCTCCAGCGCTTATTTGGGCTCTCCTCGAGGGCGCGTGATTGCATGATGAGAGAGAAGGGAATTGCTGCTACCATGAACGAATGTAAAACATACCACAGATTTTAGGCAGACATTGGTGGATAAAAAAAAAACAAGCAACTCGCCCAGCAATGGAGAACCAGGCGGCGATGGAGCAGCAGAGCTACGAGGACGTGCGGAAAAGCGGTTATCTCCGCAAGCAGAAATCTATGCACCGGCGCTTTTTCGTTCTCCGGGCTGCGTCGGAGCAGGGCCCGGCCAGACTCGAATATTACGAAAACGAAAAGAAATTCCGAAGCAAGTCACCGGTCCCAAAGAAAGCAGTGAACCTGGACTCTTGCTTCAACATCAACAAACGGGCAGATTCAAAGAACAAGCACATGATAGTGCTGTATACCCGTGGGGAGAGCTTTGCCATAGCCGCGGACACCGAGGAGGTCCAAAACGAATGGTACCAGGCCATGCTGGATCTACAATGTAAATGTGAGCCAGAAAATTATGATTGTAGCCTTGAGTCGAATCTGTCATTCATATATAGGCTGCAGCATGGACCTTGGTGGTTGTAGTTGCTTAACCTGCCCATCAACTTGCGAGTTGATGAAGGGAGCCCCCTTGGCTTCAGTGGATCTATAATTGCAAAGCGGTTTGGATTCAAATGCACGTTCTACCCCACCCGTCTGTTTAATATACCCACCACACCTGGAAATGTGGACGCACGCGGTATTAAAATGGCCAGATTGATTACGGTGCATGCTTTGTACAGCCATTCAGTGCATTCATAAATTGACGAATTCGTAATTTGATTTTAATGAGGTGGTTTATAGAAAATCGAGATGCAGAATGTTCAATATTTAAATGCTCACAGCACTAGACAGAACTACTATAGCGCGTAGCGCAAGAGTGGCGCATTGTGCAGCGGACGCTGCTGCAGCGCTCACGACTGTTTTTGTTTTTCTACACATTTGTGCATGTTGTGCGTGTAACCTACATTTCTGTCATAGCGATTCTGCCGGGGAGGGGAGCCGCGGCAGCCGTGCGTGTTTATTGGAATACGGGTCTCCTCTTGCCCCATCCCTCGTGTTTTGGTAGAATATGATTCCCCCACCCCGCCGTTGAATGAACCGATCACCGGGTTGAACAGCAGGCCATCAGCGTGATGGTATGGAGACATTAGTTGCCGAGCAAGCGATTCTATATGCCTTTCTCGGTTTGATAAGCATCCGTAAAGGCCACAATGGATTCACTTGGCAGTGGTGTTTGTATCAAGCTACTGCACAGAGAGCATCTTTAATGTTCTCAGTTTTTTACAAGCACACTACACAATGTGCAAGTGCAACATTGGTGGAATAAACTCGAATGGTATGCAAAAAACAGCTACAACCAGTTAGTATATTATAGACTTTATAGACTGCCCCTGCTGCAGTTATTATAGACTAATCAGTCAAAATTAATCCTGACCTGATCTGACTGGTTTGGTTGCAGGGCTACTTTAATACTGTCACAAATATAACAAATTTGCCGTTTTGACCTGCACAAATATAGGTGAGGATAAATAATTGAAAAATAATTTGTGGTAATGAAGTCATTTAAATGTGTATGTTTAATAAAAAAAAAACCTACACACAAGTATGGCAGTTCTAAGATGACGACATTGGGTTAAAAAAGGAAAATAATAAAAAAATTCTCTAAATATGTATAACATTATGTTTGCATTTTCCACTTACCCTATGAAATTCAATCCAAAGTTTTAGGATGTGACCAGCAAGTGACTTTAATTTTCTTTATATTAGCTTAATAACACAAAGCTACCTTCAATTTATAGTGTGGTTTACGGAAAAATATTTATTTTTTGTGACAATTCTTATTTGAAGGTAGAAATTGGATGTTAAATTATGTCTATAAGTGCACTACCAGTCAAAAGTTTTTGGACAGTAAGATTTATGTTTTTTTAGTCTCTTCTGCTCACCAAGCCTTCATTTATTTAATCTAAAGTACAGCAAAAACAGTTTAATTTTTTTTATTATCATTTAAAATAACTGTTTTCTTTTTGAATATATTTTAAAATGTCATTTATTCCTGTGATTTCAAAGCTGAAGTTTTAGCATCATTACTCCAGTCACATGATCCTTCAGAAATCATTCCAATATTCTGATTTGCTGCTCAAAAACATTTAGTTATTATATTGTTGAGTAGAATTTTTTCAGGTTTCTTTGATGAATAGAAAGTTCAGAAGAACAGCATTTATCTGAAATAGAAATCGTTAGTAACATTATAAATGCCTTATCATCAATTTAAAGCATCCTCGAAAAATGTACTAAACTATTTTAAATATTGATAATAATAATAATAACAATACATGTTTCTTGAACAGCAAATCCACATATTAGAATGATTTCTAAAGGATCATGTGACACTGAACACTGGAGTAATGAAGCTGAAAATTTTGCTTTGATCGCAGGAATAAATTACACTTTATAATATATTCAAATAGAATGCAGTTATTTTAAATAGTAAAATAATTCACAGTATTAATGCTTTTGCTGTATTTTGGATCAAATAAATGCAGGCATGGTGAACAGAAGAGACTTCTTTAAAAAAACATTAAAAATCTTACTATCCAAAAACCTTTGACTGGTAGTGTAAATACAATCAACACAGTGCAAAACACACTTTACATTACAATTTCTTTAAATATATGCGCATTTATTTAATGTTTTAATTGTGTTTCTTTTTCTTATTTTATGTCTGTAGGTAAGACTCCTGATGAGTGTGGCAGTGGAGGAGACTGTGGACTGCCTTCCCCTGGCCCTGCCTTTAGGGAAGTCTGGCAAGTTAAAGTCTGGCCTAAAGGTTTGGGCCAGGCCAGGAATCTAGTTGGAATCTACCGACTTTGCTTGACAGACAAAACGGTCAACTTTGTCAAACTCAACTCTGATGTTGCAGCTGTGGTCCTCCAGTTGATGAATGTGCGACGCTGTGGCCATTCAGAGAACTTCTTTTTCATTGAAGTGGGTCGTTCTGCCATGACCGGTCCTGGAGAGTTCTGGATGCAAGTAGAGGATTCAGTGGTGGCGCAGAACATGCATGAGACCCTTCTTGAGGCTATGAAGGCTCTGAGTGAGGAGTTTCGTCAAAGAAGCAAATCCCAGACTGTTGGCGTGAGCTGTGGAGGAGGAACTGCCTCTAACCCTATCAGTGTACCTTCTAGACGACACCACCCGAATCTGCCACCTTCACAGGTTGGCTTTTCCAGACGTGCTAGAACAGAAACTCCTGGAGCCTCCAACAGCAACACATCTCCGACTCCACGGCACGGATTCTCTAGGTCACGGACAGCCAGCATTGGGGCTCGTACGGATGATGGAGGAGGCAGAGCAACGGCGCTCAGCACAAGTCCAAGTCTCAATGGTTCATCCTGCTCAACAACCCCAACCCTGAGGCCTAAACCTACACGAGCACCAACTCCAGCAAAGATCACCCTCAGCCTTGCACGATACACTCCTAACCCTGCACCTTCCCCAGCCCCCAGCCTCTCGTCAAGCTCTGGTCATGGGTCAGAATGTGGGTTAGGTGGAGCTGCTTTTGGAACGGTGCCCATCTGCACTTATGCTCGAATTCCTCAGAGAGTATCCATGTCGGGATCACCCAGTGATTATGGTTCGTCAGATGAGTACGGCTCCAGCCCTGGAGAGCACTCCCTGCTAGCCGCAGGACTCCCTGCTGCCCTTGTTGAAGGTGGAGCCAGTTATATTCTGATGGGTCACAGAGAAGGGTCTCACAAACGTGTTCATGGACGCAGGGTGCTTCGTCGTTCATCTAGTCGCGAGTCTGAGGCTGAGCGCAGGCTGCTCAGCAAGCGTGCTTCCCTACCCCCCATCTCTACCCAAGAGCGTCTGGTCCCACGCCGCAGGGAGGAAGAAGAAGAGGAGGAAGAAGACTATGCAGTGATGTCACGCAGTGCAAGCAGAGAGTCTTTCACATCTCGCCGAGGCTCAGGGGGTTCAGCGACAACATCACTGGTGCAGGAAAACTCAGCAGATAAAGGGGTCAGTACTAAAGGAGGGCCTGAAGACTCCTCGATTGACAGTGGATACATGTCTATGCTACCAGGCGTTACGGCTCCTCCTGCTTCATTGTCACTTTCAGGTTCTGGTTCAGATGTAGTGCCAAAGGGTGGAGATGAATACATGGCCATGACCCCCAACAATAGTGTCTCACCACCTCAGCACATCCGCCTACCCATCAATGAGGGCTACATGATGATGTCTCCTAACAGCAGTTGTTCACCAGACTTACATACCCTAAGTGGATGCATTTGGGGCAGCAGGGGCAGCATGGAAAGTCGGGCAGGCAGTGACTACATGAACATGTCACCTATAAGTGCCAGGTCAGCTTGCAGTACTCCTCCATCACACCCAGAGCAGCAACCACTGCAGTCAAAGATGGTTTATTCTTATTTTTCGCTGCCACGTTCATACAAACACACGGCCCTCTCAACCCGTTTTGGGGACGATCTGGACAGGGTTTGTATGGGTAGAGGTGAAGCTGGAGGAAAAGTTGGGCATAGTGGTTACCACTGTGGAGGGGGCACACCTGTGGGCTCAGGTGGTGGTGGACAACTCTCTCTGTCCTCATCCTCTTTTTCCTCTAGCTCAGCTAGCAGCGAAAGCCTTGAGGACAGGTCACTGTCTCTGTCTGTTGGTGGAGTGGGAAGAGCAACTAGGTTGAATGCAGGACACAGGGTAGGGGGGGCTCACCCCAAAGTTTCAGCCCAACACCATCACCAGCAAAGATGTGGGCCAGGTGTTCAGAAACAGGGTCATTTACAGTCAAGGAAGGACAAGCCGTCCAGTTATTTTGTGGATATGTCCAAAGCCAATACGCTGCCGAGAGTCAGAGAGGCTTTGCTCCCAACTGCATCCCAGAGCCCTGGAGAGTATGTGAGCATTGTATATCAGGGTGAGCGAGGAGGACATAACAAAGGGAGGACTACAGCTGAGCCAGGGAACTCTATAGCACAAGGACATCAAAGAGCCTTTCACCGACCACAGCCATGTCAAGGTGGATCTGCCAACCTTCCTCGGAGCTTCTCAGCACCCCTCTCCACCTCCATCTCTTTATCGTCTGAATATGTAAACATGGACTTAGGTAACTCACCTTCTTCCCTCACGACCCTCTCTTCATTTAAACCTGCCCCAAAGGTAAGAGAGAAGATCAGCAGAGCTCCTCAAGTAGAACAAGAAATGGAAATAGGACTCAGGAAGAGCAGCATGACGGGTTTGAAATCTACAGATGTGTCCGCTGCTCCTTTTACAGACTATACTGAGATGAAATTTGGACTGGGTGCGGATACATCATCCAAGTCCCCAAAAGCTGGCCAAACACCTCTGCCATCCTCCATGGAGCAGGAGCAGAACATGAATTTCCCCTCACCCAAGGCTTTTTCAAACGTAGATAAGGGTGCCCGTCTAGTCCGGGCTGAATCAACAGCGAGAAGGCGGCATCGCTCAGAGACGTTCATCACTCCCCCAACACACCCCCTCTCCCCCTCAGCTTCCCCTTCTTCTTTTTCTGAAACACCACATGTGGGTCCACCACGACAGCAAGGATTAGAGAGCAACCTTTGGTCTAATAATCAGCCACCCTCTCCACAGTGTGCCAGCCCTGGAGTAGCAAACCTTCCTGCTGCTCAGGCATCTTCCTTAACCCTGGAGCAAGGCCTGAACTACATTGATTTGGACTTGGTCAGTAAGGAGAATCAAACCGGTGTGGATGGACCCTCTGGCCCTCATTCTTTTTTCTCTCCTGTAGTAGGAGGGTTGACTGGGGGATTGGGTGGAGCAGGAGGAAACACCAGCTCCAGCATCAACACATATGCCAGCATTGATTTCATCAAATCAGATGAATTGAGAGTTCATCAGAGCAGCAGGAAAGACAGCAAAGGTAAAAGCATTGTCCTTTTCGCTAAACTTACATACTGTGTTTCCTTCTCCATCAACATACTATTCCACTGTTCATTCGAGGCATGGATGCAGTCATTTTTTAAAATTTGTTATTCAGTCTATTTGTGTTGGACATTTCAAAATATTTTCTGCTGAGGCTCACCGTGTTAGTAAAGGGTTATTTTGGGGCCTCACTCCTTTCTTTCTTTTGTTATAGAACAATAGTAAATATTGTAAGAGGACTAGTTCTGTATTTGGACTGCTCTCTGCCTGGTTCCATTAGGGGAAGGGAGGTGGAGTGTAAGAAGAATCTGACAGCTTCTGCGTTGAAGTATTAACCACAGATCATTTAGGTTGTTGGTTGTGAGTGTGCGTTTGTTACAGTTCATGAGCACATGGTAAGGGCAGTGTAAGTACAGACATATGCATGTTTGTGCCTGTGATGTGTGTGGATAGGGAATATAGCATATTTGTGGATTGTCTAAGTGTTTATAAGGGATACCTCTGAGTAGCCCTGTATCCGCATATATATTTAACTCACTGTGATTGTAGATAATTATGGCTATTTAACTTCAGTCTTGCTGAAAATGTTCCTGAATGTGGTTCTGCTTCTACTCATCTCTCTCCTCTTTTCTCTTTCTCTCTCTCTTCTTTCTTTCCTCTAAGTCTTTCATCTTGACCTTCTATCTCTCTCTGTAACATATAGACAGCAAGAATGTACTACTCAAATTTCTATCTTTTATTAAGTGTTTTAGCTATAAATTGGGACTAAGGACATGATTTTCATTTGGAATTTACAGTAGTGGCCAAAATTGTAGGCAAAATTAATGCCAAAATGAATGTTTGGAAATGTAAACTTATATTTCCTACTGACACACTACAGCAAAAGATAGAAATAACTGACTTAAAACAATTTTTAGCTGGTGAAAATACTAGTGTTTTAATAATTTTGGCCACCACTGTACTGTTTCATGCCATTGACCACAAAGCCGCTGCATATAGCTGTATTAAAACAACTTGTCAATGAGTGGCTTCTTTTGCTTTTGTCACATGGTTCAGGTCAGTGTAATCCAATGGTTCTCAATACTCCACCTGATCCCTGGTTTGCATAAAATTGAATGTTCACCTAAAATGTCTTAAAGAGTCAGTTCACCCCAAAAATGAAAATTTTGCAATTAATTACTCACCCTCATGTTGTTTCAAACTTGTAAGACCTTCGTTCATCTTCAGAACACAAATTAAAATATTTTTGACTAAAATCTGAGAGCTTTCTAAACCTGCATAGACAGCAACTGACATTGGCACAGAAAGGTAGTAAGGCCGTTGTTAAAATAGTTCATGTGACATCAGTGGTTCAACCGTATTAATGTTATGAAGCTACAAGAATACTTTTTGAGTTCTTAGCACACACAATGTATTCTCATGGCTTAAATAACATGTGACGGTTAAGTCACTAATGTTAAATGGACTGTTTTAATTATGTCCTTACTACTTTTCTGGGCCTTGAATGTGGTAGTTGCGTTGCTGTCAGAAAGCTCTTAAAAATATCTTAATTTGTATTCTGAAGATGAATGAAGGTCTTGCGGGTTTGGAACGTCATGATTTCTTCAAAAGAGTTAAACACTGTGGCACTGTGATGCGTTCAGCACTGATTGTGCTGACATAGCATGCGCCACTAATTTGTGTAAGCATCCCATCTTCCATAACTCACATACCTCAGATTTGCAGGAAAAAAAAAAAAAAGCTTTAGCCTTGTTCAAAATGTGTATCCTTGACTTTGCAATTTACTTCAGTGCTAGGCTTGATAAAGATCCTGAAAACCATCTTACTTAAACTACTTACCATCAGTGGGGAAAGTGTGCGGGGGTGGAAATTGGAAATTGTATAAGACGAATAGTATGAAAGACAAAGAAAGGTTTTTAGTAGTTGAAAGAAAGATGACACCAGAAAACAAAAGAATGGACTAACAGAGAGTATGTGGCCTCTGAAAGACAGTAAGGTTGAGACTTGATAGACAGAAAAAGATTAACAGAGACAGACAAGGAGTCAGAGCATCAATGCAGGGTATTGTGTGACTCAAAGTGACGCTCTGAAGGCTTTACCTCATACAAACCCAGTCACCACACTGGTGCTAAGAAGAGGGGAATCTGCTCCGACCCAAAGCTGTCTAGACAAGCAGGTTGCTGTAGGTCAGAGGAGCTGTAATCTAGCCGACCCATCAGCAGTCCGGAGGAGAATACATTCCTTTATAGTGGACCTGAAGGAGGGCATTTACTCACACCAGCATAAATGCATGGCAGTGTGTTTTGTGCATGTGCAGTGATTCATTACCCAGCTAGAATTATCATCAGTTAAAAAATTGAGCGAAAAAAACTGTTTGTCCTCAGTGTAACTCTTCCCAGTAACACACCTCTCAGGGCTGTAGTTTAGCATGTCTGCATGCATATTTGTTGTTAAAGCACAAATCTTTGCTCTCCTTTCGTAAGCTGCTTTCATGTGCTGATTCTGCGTCTTGTGGTTTTTATTTTTTTGGTTGTTTTGTTCTGTTATATGAATTGCATTAGAAGGTCTTTGTAGTCTACATCTGATCCTGCAACCTTATTGGACCTGAAGAAGCAAAATCCACTGAATAAAGGAACAGTGCAATTTCATTCAAAGGCCTGTTCTGCATCTCAATACAAAACGTGCAGTCATCACAAGATGTCTTGTTATCATTTTACAACATGTAAAGTTTTTTTTTTAAGGTTGCTTAGAATTCTGTTATCATCAAGCCTTTAACTTGCAAAGGGATTTTCAATGGGAGTCTGTGCTAGGGGGTCCGTGGAAATGAGTGTAAAAATGTGAAAATAATACAAAAACAATAAGATTAAAGGAAATAAAGTCAGATTAAAATTATATTAAATAATACATCGAACAGTAACAGAAAAAAATGTAGTTTAGTAGTAATAATAATGTGGCTTAATAGAAACCAGTTATTTTGTAAATAATATTTGAAAAGTGAGTAATTAATGTTAGTGTCAAGCTTTAAAAGTATTTCCTAAGGAAGTTGTTATTTACTGACTCGCAACATTACTAGTTGGTGGCAGTTACAGTGTGGGATTTACTCTGAAGCTCTGGGCTTTTAACTTGTGTTGCAGTTGTTTTTAAATGTAATGTTAATATACATGCTTGACCTTTTGAAGGTTATATTTTGAAGTTTTGAGCTATGTTTATTTGAGTTCACACCTAGAACTTTCTATGACATGAAAAAACATGTGCTTGTGGTGTAAAAGGAAAGATTTGATGCTTATTTTGGACTTTTGATTTGTCCTACGTCAAAGGAAGACTCATCCGTTTCGTTTCCTTAGTGATACTAATGAGAGTGTTGTTCATTTTCTCCCCCCTGCTTGTCTGTCTTTCTCCTTCAGTCTCTGATTGTCAGCCAAAGCTTCAGCACCCATCCTTTCCAAGTCTTTCACAGTACCACACAGACATATATATATACTGTACATGCTCATTAGGGTCGAGGTCAGCAAAGGTGTAAAATCTAGACTGACAGTCACAGACCCACAAGCAAACAACTGTTTCTTCTGCAGATCTAGTTACTACTGCCGTGAATATTTTTTGATAAAATAAAATGTGTTAATAATTAGTTTAATATATAATAGTTATAATAAACCATGGTCCTGGAGATCTTTCTGGAGATCCTTTTAACAGACTGTGATAACGTGTTTAAACATCACTCGAGATTTACTGATTTAAAAATTATAATTAAACTTTATTTAGAGTACTACTTGTACACAATGCACATTTCTTAATATTGGGCCTAAAATGTCTTTTAATGTCACTATTGATGAGGATTGTATGATTGTCGAATAATATTGGTCTTTAAATACAAGATATTTAAAGTGTACCAGAAGTGTTTGCAATAGTTCCACTTTAGCAAAATCACAATCAATTCAGATACATTTTAGTATATTTATTTTTCACTAGGGTATATTAAAACTAGATTATATTAACTAGATATTACATTAAGGGATTAATAGCAAATTTCTCTCTTTCCTTTGAAGACAGTATCCAATTCTCAGTATTTTCCTTCATTCACCACTAGGAGTTTATACCAACTATGACCGTAAACCTTGGAAATGTGAAAGGGGTTCTGATTTATACAAATCTATATCGCTTTTTTCGGATTCGTCATCCTTTCCTAACAAAATGCTTGCTACGGATGCGAAAACGCAAAAATAGAACCTGATCCAAAAAAAATTTTTATGACAACCGAACGTTTTGTAGGCAGTGTGTAAACGCAGTTGACACAACATGAGATCATATTTATTTTTTTAATGTGCAAAAATTTCTGACTCTGTGCAAAGATCTTTACTTTTGTTAGGCCACCCTTAGTTCTTAGGCTGGGGCTTTTTATCTACACTAGCAGTCAAAGGTTTTTGAACAGTTTTTATGTTTTTTAAAGAGGTCTCTTCTGATCACCAAGCCTGCATTTATTTGATCCAAAGCACAGCATAAACTGTAAAATTTCAAATATTTTTACTATTTAAAATAACTGTTTTCTATTTGAATAAATTTAAAATATAATTTATTCCTGTGATTTCAGAGCTTAATTTTTAGCATCATTACTCTGGTCTTCAGTGTCACATGATCTTTCAGAATTTATTCTCATATTCAGATTTTCTGCTCAAAAAACTTTTATTATTATTATTATTATGTTAAAAAACTGAGTAAATGTTTTTCAGGTTTCTTTGATGAATAGAAAGTGAACAGCATTTATCTGAAATATAAATCTTTTGTAACATTATAAATGTCTTTATTATAATTTTTTGATCAATTTAAAGCATCCTTGCTAAATAAAAGTATTAATTTCTATAATTTCAGTATAAAAAATACTAACTCCAAGCTTTTGTGCATAATGTGACAAAAGCTTTTTATTTCAGACAAATGCTGATTTTTGGATCTTTTTTTCCCATCAAAGAATCCTGAAAAAATTTACTCAGCTGTTTTAAATATTGATAATAATAATAATAATAATAATAATAATAATAATAATAATAATAATAATAATAATAATAATAAATGTTTCTTGAACAGCAAATCAGCTGTTTAGAATGAATGATTAGAATGATTTCTGAAGGATCATGTGACACTGAAGACTCAAGTAATGAAGCTGGAAATGTATCTTTGATGACAGGAATAAATTACATTTTAAAATATATTCAAATAGAAAACTGTTTTTTTAAATAGTACAAATATTTAAATTTTTTACTGTTTTTGTATCAAATAAATGCAGGCTTGGTGAGCAGATAAGACTTCTTTAAAAATATTAAAACTCTTACTGTTCAAAACCCTAATCCTGCCAATAAATATTTGGCTTTTCATTTGTGTTATGTAAATATTTTAGTAATATTTGAGTACATTTTAGTAATTAAGTGGATTAAGTGATCAAGGAGTAATTTATAATATGTTTTAAATTTGTGAATTCACCTTTGAAATCCTAAAATTCACTCAATTGAGAATACTGTAAAAGATTGACAACAGAAACTATGTTACTATTTTTGTTAAGCAAACACCATCTGCATGTGTATATGTGTATATATGTGTGTGTTTGTGTGTGTGTCTAGAAGAAAATAAGTTTGTGTGTGTGTGAGTGTATGCATATGAGTATATGTGTGTGGGTAGGTGCTTGTCTGCAGGGAGATTATGGTTAACTCAAGTGGGTGTACCGAGAGCAGAGCCAATTGATCTGTCTGCTGTTAACAAACCATCCACACACATACTGTCACACAAACACTCACTCATGTGTATGCACTCAGAGCAGGAGTGGGTATAGACATAGTTAGACTGCTAGTTTAGAGAATGAGAAATAGAGAGTTGTAATGTGTGTGTTTAGACTGCTGAGTGAGGTTCAGAGTGTGTGTGTGTGTGTGTGTGTGTGTGTGTGTGTGTGTGTGTGTGTGTGTGTGTGTGTGTGTGTGTGTGTGTGTGAGAGAGAGAGAGTGAGTGTGAATATGTGTTGTTGGATTAATTTCATTGCTCTAGAGAGTCTGTGGCATTTCATACAGTAAGGTGAAGGCGGCAGCTGGCCAGTTCACACACACATATACAGCAAATGTGTGGGGCTCTTCCAAGGAGCATGGGATGCGCCCTGCCCACTACCAGTGATGTCACAAATGAACAATTATATTGGGAGATATAGCATTGCTGATGAGACACACTAATGTGTCTTGAGAATTATTGTGCATCTTGATTTCTGCTCATTGTTCATGTGAATCAATAATCAGTGTGAAAAATGTTTTTGAAGTCTCTTATGCTCACCAAGGCTATATCAAAAATACAGTAAAAATAGTAATATTGAATATTCCTGAAAAGCTGCATTTTCCAGCAACAATTACTCCAGTTTCAGTGTCACAAGATGTCTCATAATATGCTGATTTTTGGAGGGGATTTTTTTTAATGAATAATAAGTTGTTGAATGTTTATTTCAAATAGAAATCATTTTCAAAAAAATCTTACTGACCCCATCTTAAATGCAGCCCATTGTAAACACTGTTCTAGATAATATTATTAATAAAACTTAAAGGTGCCATAGAATGCATTGAGAGAATATTTAAAATTGTTCTCTGATATCTACATAGAAGGTATATGGCATATGAAAGGGCAAAAAATCTCCAGAAATGGTTTTACAGGTCCATTTACAACCCTAGGATTTGCCCTTAGAATAAAAGGCTCTGTTTTTGCCTTATTTGGAAGCTTCATGGATATTAATGAGCTCTGCTCTGATTGGCTGTTTCACAGAGCTCAATAGCTCGCACATGGATAAAAATATATATTTAATTAGGAGCTCTAGCTGCTTTTAATATGTGGTTTGTTGAATCTGCCGTTTTGAATCGCGGACATTTTAGTCTGTTTACTGTGATGCATGTGCTCTGTGTAAAGTTACAATGCAGATACAAGTACTTACCACACAAGTTGAGCTGCTCATCAGTGATACTCGGGATCTGTAAATCATTCGTCATCATCAGGCAGTTATTTCTCCATCATTCACCATCATCAGCGCAGGCATCTCTCTGTTTATGTGGTAAGTGAAATCCTATGTATTGCAATGTAACAGGCTAGCGCTAGCATTAATGTAAACGTGCCCCTTCTGTGGCTTGCCTTGTTTAACTGATGTGCTGACGTTACCGATGATTGGGCGATGCAAATGTTGGAGGCGTAACTATTAACGATCTCGGCTGTAACACCGACTGTTTCGTAACAGTCGGTGTTATGTTGGAATTTACCTATTTTTCAGTGGTCTTTTGCAAATACTAGATTTATATAAGAAGGAGGAAACGATGGTGTTTGAGACTCATGGTATGTCATGTCCATGTACTGAACTGTTATTATTTAACTATGCCAAGGTAAATTCAGTTTTCCATTCTATGGCACCTTTAATATTAGATAATTAATATAACTGGTTCATACTCACACTCTCGAAGGTCTGTTTTCTCTCTCTTAGCCTTTCAAACTTAAGTCACACTCTGCTTGGCAAGTCCTCTTTCACAGATCCATACAACATTCTCTATCACAATTTTTCCTTACACACACCTCCCAAAGTACATAAACAGACCCAAACACATGGAAACCACTCTCTACGTGTCTCTCTCTCTCCACTAGCACATGCACACACATATCTATCCTAGCCTCTGTGTCTTTGAGTTCGTCTCACTCATGTCTGTTCTCTCTATTTGGCATATATATGACGGTGTTGGAGAGAAGAGGAGGGAGCTACCAATAATTGTGTGATTAGAGTAAAATGGTCTTGTAGTTTACTATAGTCAGCTGGATGTGTTTCTGTTTTACTCCAAGCCTCCAAGTTTTCATGAGGTGGTGGATTCACACTTTGTGCATATGTTTGTATGTACAGATATGATCTACTTACTTTGTATTGTAGAATATTAGTGGTGGAATATTCTCATAGGTGCCATTTGTGTGTTCCAATGACTTACTACTGCTTTCTATATAATTGACAGAATATTGAGCATAGTTAAACTCACATTATTTGTTCAATGAATTTTTAAAATGCTTGTCCATCTTCAGAATATCGGCCAACAATCATGTCTCATCACCATTACTTTTTAAATTACCATTACTTTTTAAATTATCAAGGGTTAGTGGTGTGAATGTTTGGCTTGACAGAGATTTATCAAATCAGTTTTGTTTTCAGTTAACCCCTTACGAAAATTAAGCATGGTTTAGTGTAGTAACCATGATTTTTGATTGGCACATTGATTACCATTTGTATAACCACAGCGGTAGGTGCTGTGCAGGTAAACCTCACTCCCCTGATCTCAAGAGGGGCACTAGTGGCAGATGCTAGTGGCTGCAGTCTTTAGCCTCCTTGTTAGTGAGCCTGCCTCTCATGCCGGAGATCCGGGTTTTTAGACCCATTCGGAGCGGGTGCGAGTAGGACCCAGGTGTAGGGGTTATATTGGTGCCATGACCCAGATGAGAGTGAGGTTTAGGGGGGTGAGTGTAACGGACGCCAGCAGTATGTGCTGTGCAGGTAAACCTCACTCCCCTGATCTCAAGAGGCGCACTAGTGGCAGACGCTAGTGGCTGCAGTCTTTAGCCTCCTTGTTAGTGCACCTGCCTCTCATGCTGGAGACCATTTGTATAACCACAGCGGTAGGTGCTGTGCAGGTAAACCTCACTCCCCTGATCTCAAGAGGGGCACTAGTGGCAGACGCTAGTGGCTGCAGTCTTTAGCCTCCTTGTTAGTGCGCCTGCGTCTCATGCCGGAGATCCGGGTTTTGAGACCCATTCGGAGTGGGTGTGAGTAGGACCCAGGTGTAGGGGTTATATTGGTGCCATGACCCCGGATGGGAGTGAGGTTTAGGGGGGTGAGTGTAACGGACGCCGGCGGTATGTGCTGTGCAGGTAAACCTCACTCCCCTGATCTCAAGAGGGGCACTAGTGGCAGACGCTAGTGGCTGCAGTCTTTAGCCTCCTTGTTAGTGCGCCTTACTCTACATGCCGGAGACCCGGGTTTTGAGACCCATTCGGAGCGGGTGCGAGTAGGACCCAGGTGTAGAGGTTACATTGGTGCTGTGACCCGGATGGGAGTGAGGTTTAGGGGGGTGAGTGTAACGGAGGTCAGCAGTAGGTGCTGTGCAGGTAAACCTCACTCCCCTGATCTCAAGAGGGGCACTAGTGGCAGATGCTAGTGGCTGCAGTCTTTAGCCTCCTTGTTAGTGTGCCTGCCTCTCATGCCGGAGATCCGGGTTTTGAGACCCATTCGGAGCGGGTGCGAGTAGGACACAGGTGTAGGGGTTATATTGGTGCCATGACCCAGATGAAAGTGAGGTTTAGGGGGGTGAGTGTAACGGACGCCAGCAGTATGTGCTGTGCAGGTAAACCTCACTCCCCTGATCTCAAGAGGGGCACTAGTGGCAGATGCTAGTGGCTGCAGTCTTTAGCCTCCTTGTTAGTGCGCCTGCCTCTCATGCCGGAGACCGGGGTTTTGAGACCCATTCGGAGTGGGTGCGAGTAGGACCCAGGTGTAGGGGTTATATTGGTGCCGTGACCCCGGATGGGAGTGAGGTTTAGGGGGGTGAGTGTAACGGAGGCCAGCGGTATGTGCTGTGCAGGTAAACCTCACACCCCTGATCTCAAGAGGCGCACTAGTGGCAGACGCTAGTGGCTGCAGTCTTTAGCCTCCTTGTTAGTGCGCCTGCCTCTCATGCTCTCAGGCGCATTGTCACTTGAAACAAAATAAGCAATTTTTTCAAAATATATGCTTATTTTTTATCATGCTCCTCTGAACCTTTTATTAAACTCTATCCAGGTCAAATAATAGTAACAATAAAAGTAAGAATTAAAGGATTAGTTCACTTCCAGAATAAAAATTTCCTGAAAATTTACTCACCCATATGTCATCCAAAAGGTTCATCTCTTTCTTTCTTTCTTCAGCTAAAAAACATTCCAGGATTTTTCTCCATATAGTGGGCTTCAATGGTGGCCAACAGGTTGAAGGTCTAAATTCTAAAATAAATAAATAAAAATGTATATACTTTTTAACCACAAATGCTTGTCTTGCACTAGCTCTGCAATGCGCATGCGACTTCACACATTACGTAATCATGTTGGAAAGGTCACGCATGGTTATTAATTCATCTGTGTACTCAGTATCTCATTTTCTTCTCCAACTTTGAAATCGTTCAACATCGTTGTTTTACCTTTTTGTAAAGTACGTTTGACTTTTTTTGCTTGTTCGCTTTGTAAACACTGGGTCAGTACTTCCGCCTGTGTCATGCGTGACCTTTCCAATGTGACTACGTAACACATGAGGTCGAGCTAGTGCAAGACGAGCATTTGTGGTTAAAACACATAATTTGCAATTTTTTTAGAAAACGACCAATCGTTTCACTAGTTAAGACACTTATTCGTCGGCTGGGATCGTGTAGAACCCTTTGAAGCAGCATAGAAACTACAATTTGGACCTTCAACCCATGGGCCACCATTGAAGTCCGCTATATGGAGAAAAATTCTGGAATGTTTTCCTCAAAAAACGTAATTTCTTTCAGCTAAAGAAAGAAAGACGTGAACATCTTGAATGACATGGGGGTTAGAAAATTATCAGCACATTTTTTTCTGGAAGTGAACAAACTCTTCCATTTAAAAATCCATATTAATTAAAATTTTAGGGGGTATACAGTTTATGTCACTTTACAGACCCGGTTACGGACCTGGTATTTTGTAAAATGTGTTAAATATGGAAAAATAAAATATGAAAACTGTAAACAACAATAAACGGTATTATAATTAGTCAATAAACATTTTTCTGAATTCTCAAACACATGTGAGACAGCACAAGGTCATATTACAATCACTGCAGTGTCTATAGAAATTTCACATGTTTAAAGTTAAGTATGACCGCAGCTTTAGACAGGGTGGAATCGTTGTTGTGTGTGAGCTTACACTGACTTTCACAGGGAGGAATGTTTGCAGTGTGGTGGCACGCTCTCACTTTTACACAGGGAGGAATGTTTGCAGTGTGAGCCCTGTGCAGTGTGCTGATTGAGTGTGAGGTGCTTCTCACTGGAGTGTGTAGGCCGTTCACATACTACACTACATCTTTGACTGTGAACCCGTCTGGCCTTTTTGTGCATATAGACAGATGTTTATGTCTATGTGTGTGGGCACCGAGAATACGGCATCAGATTTGCTTAATTGCGCACATAGCAATACTGGCAGTAAAAAGAACAGAAATAGAGAATTTTGATGTTTCTTAAACATGTCTGACAGTGAAAGTGCAGTGAAGAGAAAATAAAGAACTCCAAGTAAAAGCCAAATCCCATGGGAGTTGTTCATTGATGCTTTTATACAGAGAGTAGAAAAAATATAGACAGAAAGAAAGAAGAGAGACTCTCGAGTAAACAGGATAAAAAAAATCTAAGTGATGATCAGTTTCTAGTGACGCTATTACCATTACTGTCTATTCAGCTTCCTTCTGATATTTTTCAAGTGTGTGTTTCTGCTTTCTGCTTGAATGTGTGTGTGCGTATCTGAAGCTTTTCCCACTGTCTCCTGTCTCTAGACTAAACTGAAAGTGGTTTGGTGCCTCTGTGACTATGTTATCCTTTGGTATGCTGTTTGTTTTAACATCGAGACTAAGAGTATGAGACTGCCACTGTAGGTAATGGCATACAGTAGACTGGCACCAGTGTAGTCTAATGACCTCACATCTGAAGGCAACACTGTGAAAACATAATTTTGTGTTTGCTGCCTTAAGATTGTAAACAGCCAAATGAACCAAATTTTTATGGTACAAATTCATCTCTGAAAAAATGAGCACAACGAACTTACTGGCCAAATTTGCTAGGTCAAAAGTATTGGAAAGAATGAATTTTGAGAGTTTTTCTTTAAAGGATTAGTTCACTTCCAAAACAAAAATTTACTGATAATTTACTCACCCCTTTGTTATCTAAGATGTTCATGTCTTTCTTTCTTCAGCTGATAAGAAATTATGTGAAATTGGGGAAAACATTTCAGGAATTATCTCCATATAGTGGACTTCAATGGTGCCCCCGAGTTTGAACCTAAAAAATGCAGTTTAAACACAGCTTCAAATAGCTCTAAATGATCCCAGCCGGGGAAAAAAAGGTTTTATGTAGTGAAACAATTGAGAATTTATATTCTTTTTAACCGCAAATGGTTGTCTTGTCTTGTCTCTGCGATGCGCATGCCTAATCTGTGTAATCCGGGTCAATACACTTAGGGTATGTTCAAAAACTCCCATCTCGACTTCAACTTTAAAATCATCCACATCACTGTGTTATCTTCTTTACATGTTCACTTTGTAAACACTGGGTCAGTACTTCCCAGTTTACACGGTTCATGCAGACATAGACAAGAAAAGCATTTGAGGTTAAAAAAATGGTCAGTATGTTTCGAAAATGGCCGATTGTTTCGCTAGATAAGACCCTTCTTCATTGGGATAATTTAGAGCCTGAAGCTGCATTTAAACTGCATTTTGGAAGTTTAAACTTTGGAAGACTATTATATGGAGAGAAATCCTGAAATGTTTTCCTCAAGAAACTAATTTCTCAAGAAAATAATTTCTTATCGACTGAAAAAAGAAAGACATGAACATCTTGGATGAAAAGGGGGTGAGTAAATTATCTGTACATTTTTGTTCTGGAAGTGAACAACTCTTTTAAGTACCAGAAATACAGTAAAAATAGTAATATTGTGAAATATTTTTACAATTTCAAATATCTTTTCTATTTTAATATATTTAAAATGTAATTATGAGTTCTTAACAAGTAAGTGCTTATGAGATTGTTTAAAAATACTTTTAAGATGCCTAACCGAGTGTCTCTGTCTGCTTTTCTGTTTGCAGATTGTTAATGTGCTCCTGCGTTTGGACCAGTCAGCACCTGTCCTTCCTGCGTGAGTGTGTTTGTCTGTGTGTGCACCTGATGTGTCCTGAAAAATGGTGCAATTGCCCACATCCCTCAGCAGTGGACACCTCATAAAAACATTTCCTCTCATTAGTTGCCATTTTCAATCAAAACAAAATTTGTGCCAAAAGACTATCGGCCATTTCCTCCAGAGATCACCGAGATGGACGTGTCCTTCGGCCGCTTATGAAGGGCCACTGCGACTCTGACTGCCAACCAGGAGCCAATGATATTCCTTTTTTTTCCTCTACCACAAACTTTAAATTATTGTAAGAGAGATGTTAAATAGTATAATGATAGATCAAAAATATATAGCAGACATAATATTACTGAAAATATATCTAATCTATCTATCTATCTATATATAAATACAACTTTTTTTTTTATAAAAGTGCCTCATTTTTGATTGTAGCCATTTTTACACAGGTCTCAATGTGCTCTGTAAAAGAAAAATGATTTTTCCTTTTTTGTTGTTGTTGTTGTGCTTTCCCATTCCTTTGCGTTCGCTATGCTGAACAAAGTTGAAAGATAGATACAAATAAGCAAAGTGAAGAAAAACTACTGGATAAATGGAAGAGCTTTATTTGCCATGGTTTGTGTAATCAGATTGCCTTACGGTGCTGTTTGTGTATGTGCATGAGTGTGTGAGTGTGCGTGTGGATCAGTTTTCTAAGCCTCAGCCATGCTGTGCCTCAGTTTGCTAAAAAAGATCTGGACACACACACACACACACACACACACACACACACACACACACACACACACACACACACACACACACAAAACTGATTGCATATACCATATTGCTGTGTGATTAACACTTTATAAACACTCTTTGTTCTGTTAATTTGAGCATAGTGGCATCAGATGGCTGGGAGCACAAAATCAGATGACTGATAGGTGTCTGATCAATATAACGGAAACTGCTTGTGTGTGTGTGTGTGTGTGTGTGTGTGTGTGTGTGTGTGTGTGTGTGTGTGTGTGTGTGTGTGTGTGTGTGTGTGTGTGTGTGTGTGTGTGTCCGTCCATGGCCTATTGTCCTTAGTACCATAACCAGGGTAGTGTGTTAAAGTAGTACTTCCCATCCCTAGGTTACTTTGGTCCCACAAACTTGCATTCAGATTTAAAACTGTGCCTCCCTCAAATCACAGGCTCAACTGCTATGTAAATTTAACAGATACTTAGCCAGACAGCAGATTTCCATCAAATTTCTCTGTTTGACCTGTTGACAATAGTCTGACTAGTTTTCACACCCCTGCAACTTACTTTTTACACACACACACCTAACTCGCCCTGTAATAGAGAATGTGCTTCAGGTTGCTCTGCTTTCGCTCATTTTGTTCAGTATTACAGTTTAAAGAGGAGAGTTACAAGGGAACAGGGTATTTTAATGCCATCCGGACAGTGGTGCCTGTCTTTGCTGAAACGTAGCATGTTGTTATTTTTTGATTATTATTGATTTTTTAATATATATATATATTTTAAACACGTTTTGACTTTTACGATTCATTTTGTTGGCTTCTGCAATTTTCTAATTAAGCTAGAGTTTGTTTTGTGTAGTGTAAAAACAGTATGTAGAAATTATCCTGTTTTAGTGCCAAATTTCAATCTCACACACTACCATCGATCATGCGCTGAGGAAAATGAGTGATCTCATAAACTGAAACATGCTTTTTAATACCAGATTTTTAGTAACCAATATTTTCTCGTTTGCCTGCACAATCTGCGTATTTTCTATCACCTATTTTGCCAATGTAAATTCATATCTCACATAGTACAACAGCTGCCTTCAGTTACCAGGAATCAACATGAAGCCTTATAGTGCTTATATGAATGCCTTTTCTATCATGTAAAAAATAAGAGGTTATGCATATTATATACAGGTTCATTTATTTGTAAAATCATGCGACATTCAATGCAGTGTTTCTAAGTGTTTAATAGAGGTGACATTTGCTTACAGTGTTTATACTCATGATCCACATGATTTTTACAGTGGTTGTTAGTGATTACAGATAACATGCATAACTCCCACAGAAAGTTCACATGCTTCATAATCTGTAGTAAGGATACTAAAACTAACAGAACAACAACAGGTGGTGATTATAATGTGGGTGGGCTTAATAATGTCCCCTTAAGAGTTTTAACCTCTGTGTTTACTTCTCAACCTGAGCAGGACATATGCCTTTTTTTTAATCCACCTCTTAGGTAGACCATTACAAAAACAAAGAAACCATCAAATCCTGTTTGTGTGTGTGTGTTTGACTGTTTCTGTCAGTCCAGTCCAACTGCAAAGCGCGTTTGGCTATTCTGTTTTACTCCACCTGTCTTTTCTTTCCTATATTTTGATTGCCTTATTGTCTGTATTAGCTCTTATTTAATACACGGCAGCTGTAAAAGATGCTTTTTATTCTAGAACAGTGGGAATTATGTTTGAAGATTCTGCATTCTAGCAGTGGGATTTTTCTTTCTTCAGAATGACAATTTTATAGAGTCTGGTTTGATGTATAAAATTGTATGTCCCCAGACTTTCTTTCCAGAAAACATTAACATGGTATTAAGTGATGTAGAAATACAGCCAAGGTCATATGTATAGGCTACCGTAGGTATGGACTATCTATATGTAGTCCAGAAAAAAGATACTAAAAAAAGAGAAGTTATTCTTTATTGTCTTTAAGTACCTGCAATTGTTGGGAAAAAGGGTCTGATATGCACAATCAGGGGTCTGTGTAAAGTTGATCTGTTCTTCTGTATATCTAATTCTATGAAGCATTCAATGACAATTGTGTATAAAGGGGTTTTAATAAGAGAGTTAATAGGCTGTGGGCTACTGTACAGTTCTGTGAATAAGGGGAAATACTGGGCTCGGGTGGGCAATGGGAGACTGTATGGTATGGATATAGTAGAAATGTCTGTTGAATTCAGAAATTCCTCAATGATTATTGCCTGTGATTAAGACAATGTCACTCCAATTTATGAGAAAAAAAGATGAAAAAAGAATGAGAGAACCGAAATAAGTGTCCTGTGTCTTTTTTAACATATTGCCGTCCATGTTGGAAAGGTGTGTGTGTGTGGGTGTGTGTGTGTGTGTGTGTGTGTGTGTGTCTACGCGCGCGTGCATGGTTTGTGTGACTGAAGTCTAGACAGACACCCGCCTCTGAAATGACTTCCAAGGATAAACCACCTGCTAAGCCGCATGATCATAACAGGCATGAGTGTGAACGTTAACGCGCCTGCGTTTTCGTGTGCCGACGTACAGCCTGGTCCCCATTTCCGAGACTGTGAGGCAGCCATTACCCCTTGAAAAAAACAACATCACATCCCTCGCAAGGGAACACAGGAACGTTCACACACGTTCAGTGTGTCTGTGTGCCAACGTTAGGCCTCTGAGGACACCGTGTGGTTAGTGTGGGGTAAAACATCAACAACAGCTGCTATTTTGAGCAGCGCATAAGTCACTGTTCACTTTTTTCCATCTTTTTTTATCAGTAGTGACCAGTCTGTCTAACATCTCCTGTTCCTCAAAGAAAGAAAGTCATACAAGTTTGAAACAACATGAAAAGTATACCATCAGTGGACCTGACAGAAGCCTACATGAACTGAGAAATCATAATTCCCTTAACCTTTTGACATATAAGAGGTCATTGTACTATAAGAACATCCTGTAAATTTAAGAACTCAAAACTGTCTTGTTAATCTAAGAACAGTTTATATTGAAGCCAAACTGCCTAAATAACAGGTTGTGAAATGTGCCACTTTATGACGTAATAGCGTGGCTAAACGCCTCCACAGAAGAAGATCAATGCCTGCTTTTACATCACTGCCTGTTTAGCCCCACCCACCGATTCATGCAGGTAGTGTAAATAACAGAGAGAGAGGCAAATGCAGGTCTAGGCAGAAACCAAACAATAACCTAAAGATGGCTGTGAAAACAACAACCCGCTGTGCAGTGCCAAGTTGTGGAAAAGCATAGTCCTTGCATTGCCTTCCTTCCAATTTCAACATTAGGAAAAAGTGGATGAAATTTATTTTTAATGAAGATCCAGTAAGAACCAAGTAAGAACTTGATCCTTTGGTGCACTTCATTTTACTGCGGATTCGTTTACAAACAAGGCACAATTCGACGCAGGATTTTCAAAAAGATTTAAACTAAAAGACGATGCTAATGATGACAATGATTCTAAATCACAGTATATGTCCATCTGTGAAGGATATAAGCTTTCAAACATACACAACTGTTAGCTAATCACAGCAATGGGTGTTTACTTCTGAGTCTACAGTCCACCTATTCAAACAGAGTGTTCCAATGAAGGGGTCAAAACAAGACAGAAAATATCACTGCTATTACTGCTAAATTATGATGTTTTTGATATAAAAATCCTGTAAAATATTATAAGTGGACCTCAGAGAACAGTATGCTACTAAATAATAAAAAAGGCAGTTCTCGACCCCTTTAAAAGGAAGAAGAATCCTTTTATTCAGCTGAAATGTGTAAAAAATGGAAAACAGGAGGACAAGCAGTATATTTGTGGACAGGCAGAGTACATGTAATGTTCTACTTATTGGACTTTTGAACACTTACCGGACTGTCTGTTCTATGAGAATGAAGGACTGGAGTAAAAGGGAAGAAAATGCTTTTTAAAATGCTGTGCAGAAGCTAAAATTACAAGTACGTTTTCGTTTATGGATTTTATTTTCTTTGTCTTATTTTGTTTTATAGTTAAAGACTTATAAAACTCTAAAGTTTCATGTTTACATATGTGGGCAGGTACAGTAAATGTGTTTACACAAAATATGTGTGTGGGTTGCACAATAGATTGAAGAATAAACCCATACTAAGCTGTAGACAATAATACATCTAAGATAATAAATCTTTCACTTATTCTTGTATCCTTTAGCTGGTAAAAAGTTGTTTTCATTCTAATACAGAAGGCAGAGGTGGAGTTTTGTTCCAAAATGAATTGTTGCTGAACGAATTGAATTGTTGTTGTTTCAATGACTCACAAAAAAATTACTTGTGGCCACCTACTGGCGTAACGATGTAACCCCCAGAAAGAGTAAAAAAAAAAACTTCAATACAAATACACAAACTAACGGTCTAGAAGATAAAAATGCCAATAAGCTAGAAGGTGGATTACAAAAAAGGACTACCCTTTCAGTAGACTTGGTAAGTTAATTGCCTCAGGAGATAACGACAAGTGTCTTCATTACTTTACCTGACACCTTTCACCAAACATAAAGTTAATTTTGATCTGTGTTTATTTTATATATTGTATAACATATTTTGGTACGTACGGCAAAGTATGTTTGTACTATTTATTTCTTCATAATAAATGACACTTGATTTTGGATTTTGTTATGTGTTGTTGTTTACTGAACAGATGGTATGTTGTTAATCCTCTTTTTCATTCTCTTTTTCATTCCTTCCTAAAATTAAGTTTCTATATGTTCTAATCACTTAAAGATTCAAATATTATAGGTTTTAGGATGGACATCTACTCTTCTAAGAACTTTCCAAATGATTTCTTCACAGTCCCCTGCAAAGTATCTTCTCAAGATTAAGCGAATTAACATTATCTCTGTTGCTCACTTAAACTTAGATTAAATTTAGGACCAACATAGCTCCCATCGCACAGCAAGTCAATCTAATTGTCAGCTTCTTGCTCTAGCCAATTCATTGTTTGTGACTACTGAAACATTCTTTTCAGTTTTCTTACAGACTGATCTTAAACATGTTTAAACAAATGTTTAAAAACGTTTGGGGTTGTCAGCACATATGCACTGTAGAATTTCTTTTATAACACGGTTAACATTTATAATTAATATGTATCGTTTCATTTTCTTTCCCTGACTCTGGTTAGTTTTGAATTGTGTGACGTATAGGTTAAAAAGCTGCTTTCACTTTCACATTTGCAACCTGTACGCCAGACGTTGTTAGCGTTTATGGTGGTCAAACATCAAAATTGCCCTACAAGATTTCTATGAACAGCAATATTTATCAAGACAAGCAAGGTAAGATACATTTAACAAGGTTTGCGGAAGATAATAATTTGAATAAAGACAGGTAGGCATCCCGTGAGAATCGCGTGTCACGGGCCCTTTTAAAAGCAACTTTATGTGACTGTTTTGTTTTGATTACTCTCTTATGTTCTTTTTGCAGCCAACATTTTTATCCCTCCACTTAAGAAAATTACGATGCGATCGAGTAAGTCAATAAATATGTTATTATTACATGGGTTGTTACATAACAGTTAATTCTATTAAAGAGTCATTATTCGCAGTCTTAACCTAATGAACGTAATCTGTACCTTAAATGCACAGTTCCGTTTACTTCAAACAGTCATACAGTCAAAGTGAATGGTGGCTGCTATGACCACAGAAAATGTTAAATAGGCCTTTGGAACAATATGTTAGTAAATGATGACTGGATTTTCATTCCATTTAAAAGCAAGCAGTCTCATATAATAAGGTCTAAAACCGCATTCCAGTTCAACACAGAGGTTTGTGTTTGACTGAAAATAGCATTTAGATATTAGGCTATCATATAGAGCGGGTGTACCCAACCCTGTTCCTGAACCTTGCTGCAGAATTCAGTTCCAACCCTGATCAAACACATCTCTCTGTAATCATCAAGTGCTCCTTCAGGCCCTAATTAGTAGGTTCAGTTGTGTTTGATCAAGGTTGGAGCTGAACTCTGCTGGAAGGTAGATCTCCAGGAACAGGGTTGGGCACTCCTAATATAGAGCTTATCAGTAATATTTTACCTTGTCTCACAGCTTTACTATCTGTCATAACTATTTTGCTATCTGTTTAGTTTATTTTATGATTTGTAATAGCCTAATATTCTGAAGAGGTTTCAAGCTTTTAAACCTCACAGAAACCACTGAAGAGGTTTGACTGGGCCTAACCTGTATATCTTTCATATGCTTTTTCTTTACAGTTAACTATTCTATTGAAGCACCTGACATTGTCAAAGGCGTTGCTAAAGCATTCAAGAAAGGGCTTAAGGAGAAGACAAAATTTGTTCTAACTATGAGGTTGAAAAATGCAAATAAGAAAGGGAAGTGCAGTGATATTGCCCTAGTTTTCTTCCCAGTTGTTTCTCGCACTGGAACTGACATTGATGCTGCTATCAATAACATTAAAGGTAAGAAATGGCTTATAGAAGATATTGCATTGCTTTCCTAATAATAAAATATCTTTATATATAATAAACATATAAGTTGTTACATATACTGGGTATTTGACAATCATCTTCTCTTTCTTAGACTCTCAAGACGGTAAGCCGGTCATTTTAGTGGTGCTTCATCACACGTTTGACCCTGAGGCTGTTGTGTCAGACAGCAGTAAATTTGTGAAGAGAGACGTAACACTTACAGTAGACTGTCTGTTCTATGAGGACAAAGGATTACTAGAATGTAAAAGAAATGATAAAGCTGTTGAAAAAGCTTCAAAATGGCTGAAATCAATGGTATGTTCTTAATTCATCAGCAAGTGTATAACTTTTTTTCCTCACATACAAGTTTACATAAGGGGGCATGCACAGTAATTTGTACAGTACGGACCAAAAGTTTGGACACACCTTCTCATTCAAAGAGTTTTCTTTATTTTCATGACTATGAAAATTGTAGATTCACACTGAAGGCATCAAAACTATGAATTAACACATGTGGAATTATATTTAATTCTATAAAATATTTAATTCTATATATACACTATACATATATAGGCTACTATATATAGTTCCTCACAACACAACTGATGGTCCCAACCCCATTTATAAGGCAAGAAATCCCACTTATTAAACCTGACAGGGCACACCTGTGAAGTGAAAACCATTTCAGGTGACTACCTCTTGAAGCTCATCATGAGAATGCCAAAAAGTGTGCAAAGCAGTAATCAAAGCAAAAGGTGGCTACTTTGAAGAACCTAGAATATGACATATTTTCAGTTGTTTCACACTTTTTTTTGTTATGTATATAATTCCACATGTGTTAATTCATAGTTTTGATGCCTTCAGTGTGAATCTACAATTTTCATAGTCATGAAAATAAAGAAAACTTTGGTTCAAAGGTGTGTCCAAGGTGTGTCCAAACTTTTGGTCTGTACTGTATGTGTTTGTAAGAATTTTTGTGAGTTTTAAGATTCCAGAACTTAACACCATAAATTTTGATAAACATTCTAATAGCAACCGTTCTATTTTTTTTTTCTTACCAGGAAGGTGAACTGAAGAAACGTAAGTTACTCAGTCGATTTATTATGCTCGATAATAATCATAAAAGCCATGTTAGATAACTGTTTTTGTTTTTACACTTACTGATCTTCAGGTAGGAAAATTATTAAAGCAAAGGGATCCCCTACCGCACCCTGACAAACTTCCAGTTTAAATCTGCACAGACGCACTGAAAAAAGAAGTAGTGGTTAAATCAGTTGTTTCATATTCAGATTTTACATGTATTTTCATAATCTTACCAGTGTCACTTGAAAATGTATTACATTTATTTGATAGTGTATGCATACTGATAACCAGTTAAATCCTCCAATGGGTTCCTCCAATCTTTCAATACAGTGGGTTGGACAAAATTAAGTGAATGCAGGCAATATTTCTTTATTAAGGTGTTTTACCACAATTCGTCTTTAATTTTGATGGACTTTCAGAACATAAAAATATCTGTCTGTAGCTTCAGGGAATCTGCTTCTTACTCTCCTCTCCAAATATGGCCACTGTGGATTGATAATATCAAAGTTAAATGATTAAAAATAGCCAGGGCAGATGTTGAAGTTAATTTTGGTGCTCCCCCCGCCAAGGTTTTAGGAGCATGACACTAGTATTTGCATTTTAGCAGGGTGTCTGTGATGACGCAAAGCGCATTCAAAATCTTTTAATGCACGACAAGCCGTTGATTATCCCACTTATTCCATGGTTATTTGCCAAGTTATAGACAAGTTAAAACTCTTTGACCAAATATGTACAAATGACGGTTATTTTCATCAGTTACGTTTCATTTACTCTTGTGTTCTGCCCACTTTAAATCAGACACAGAGATGAAACAGTGATAAGATCACATTTATTTTAATGAACTATAGCATTTATTTAAATTAATTAACGTTATCGATCGAGAGAGAGAGAGAATTTTAGAATTTTCAAACATCTTTATTTAACAAAAGAATTCCTCACATAAAAGTTTTTACAAAAATCACACCATTTTATAAAAAAGTGCAAAATGAAGATCCTTTTAAAATTGGCTACAGAACACAAAGCTCCTCTATGACACCATATTCTTTCAAAAATATTTAATGAGTCCATAGCTTTGTAAAAACGAAAATCAATTAAAAGCCTTGATTTTATCATAGCTGTAAACACCTTTTCAACATTGTATTCAAACTTCTGCTCAATTTTATCCCTCCTACAAATATAAATGGCCATTTACATGGAGAGAGAGAGAGAGAGAGAGAGAGAGAGAGAGAGAGTGTCTCTACAAACAACTAATTATTTCAAAAACAGCTATTTTTCCACCTCGTTGCTGAGGAATATAATGTAATGAATATAATGTTAATATAATATAATTAAATATAATTAATAGCATATAGAACGATGATTAAACTGGAATTACCTGTGCATTTTACTGCATACCTACCAGCCAATCAGAATCCAGTATTCAGATAGACCATGGAATAAAGACACAATACTTAGTGTTTGACTGTCCATATCATTCACTTTTGGCTTCCGCACACAATTGTTCTTCACTGATAAAGTCCCTAAGTCTTGCCATGCTATTTGCATGCAGTCGTGATTGCTCTGTTGAAAAAAAAAGCATATGCTGGTTAAGTATGTTTTGAAAAAAAAAATTGTTGAGTTAACTTGTGTTAACTGAACTATTGGCTCATAAGGCGACATCAAGGTGATGTCGCCTATTTGATCATTTATTTTCCCGTTGCCTTAAAATGTTAAAGGAACCATATGTAGGATTGTGGCCAAAACTGGTACTGCAATCACTTTCAAAATACTGTAGAACGGTGTATCCCCTCCCCATCCTCCCTGACTCCAGGTTGTCAGCTAAGCTGCAGGATCCAGCAGGTACATAGGCTGCTACAAGGAGCTTCCAATGGCAAGTGACGAGTCCTACACAGTATTTTTTTCTTCTTCTGTTAATAATGTTTATGCTTCACGAGAGATGTTTTGCGAAGTAATTATGTATCGCAAAAATGTACTAATGGCGATTAGCCAAATATTTCGTAAAGATGTACTGTAATACCACATTTCAGTCGGAACATAGATTGTTTTCATACCCTGCTAGTGGTGCGATATAAAGCTTTTTATGAACGCATTCAGCACGGGCGACCGTGGAAAATCCACTGTTTACGGAAGCAAAGTTAGCCAAACATAGATGAATCTTATCTGTCCAGGAGAAAATTAGCAACGTTGGCGTCTGTCTTCAAATTCTTCTCCGTTTTCAGCCGTCTCCATCTTTCAAAGGCATCTCCTATACAAATCCTTGTTTTATTTCGGACTTTGTCACGATGTATTTCGGATTCATAACGAGGTCTTTTAGGTTTTGTAACATTATACATGTTTTATCCGACACTTCGTAGCTGCAGCTGTAACTAGAGCAGAGCTGGCAACCCGGATGACGAAACTCTACTGACTTCATGATTAGTAGATAGCTGGAGGGTGGAGCCTCAGACCAAAACACAAAATGACAACAATAACATCAGTTGTGGGCTGCAACTCTCACTTTTAAATGACAATATCCTGGCCGGACCACTGTTGTCAGTGATATAAGTATTTGAAATGAACATGATTTCTTAATGTCCTTTAAGTTTAGACAACTCAAATAAGTTTAGTCAGCTTGCAATGTTAAGTTGAACTAAATTAGATATTTGTGTTGACTAAACATTTTTTTTTTAAGTTGAAATCACTTTTCCAGTGTGGTCCTTAGTTGGTCATGAGCTGGTTTAAGCTGGTCATGTACTGGTGCTAAGAACATCCTAAGCAACGAGCTCCTGCTCAGGACTAGCTTAAACCAGCTCATGACTATCTAAGGACCAGCTCAAACCAGTTGCCATGCTTCAAAACATACCTAACTAGCATAGGCTTTTTTTTTCCCAACAGGGTGTTCTTCTTAAAACACCAAAAAGTTGGGCTGGTTAGATTACAGATGCTTTGGCTAAACAGGTTCCTATTATTCTTTTTGGACATCTAACAGGTCACCCATTTTACCCACAGCTTGTACTAAACACTGCTGATCCACAAGTGATACTACGATGATATACAACCTAGAGCAGGGTGCTCAACCGTGTTTCTGGAGATCTACCTTCCTGCAGAGCTCAGCTCCAACCTTGATCAAACACAACTGAACAAACTAATTAGGATCTGAAGAAGCCTCCGAAATCACTGAGATCACTGAATTCTGCAGGAAGATAGATCTGCAGGAACAGGGTTGGGCACCCCTGACCTAGAGAGTATAGACAATGAAAAGATAAATAAAAGATAATTGCAATGTTTGTTTTTTTCACTGCGCCCTAAACAATATTAGGCTATTATTATTGTTACATTAACCCTTATAATAATGGGTGTCCACATTATTTTGTCCAACCTCTGTATGTATGAAGTTTTTACAGTAGATGAATCCTTCTGTTATTGAGACTGCTTTTCTTGTGTATGGTTGTGAAGAGGCTGGAACCTGTGAGTAGACTTATGTATCCAATGGTTAAATTTTTTTTTCATGTCTTTCTCTTTCTGTCTCTATGTTCAGTCTGTGCACGCTCTCCCTCTGACAAAATTAAATAAATATTTCAGTTATTATACTCTGCAGTGCATGCAATGTCAATATTTTCATTCAGCATATCCAATGTGCAACTCTGTTCTGCAGTAAGACTGAAGTGGAGATGGCTAGTTAACTCGCTATTGAGAAAAGTATCAAAATTGTAGCATGTGTCAGATATGCCACTCCACTCAAACCTGCAGCAAAGTATTACATTTTACTGTAAGATCCAATTTGTGCAAATGCTTTTCTACAAGATTAATTTCATACCTCTTATTATAGTTTGTTTTATAACAATTAAAAATAATAACCAATTCACTTGTGTACATAGTTCTGTATTTCTAATTTAAGTAATTGAAGTGAACTAAATATTGAGATTAAAAAAATCCTAATCTACACGAAGATTTATAGTCTGTAATGCATCTGTGTAATCTTGATTATCGTCATCTTCTTCTGTAACAGCAGAGACAGAGGGGTTAATCTGGCTATCTGGAACCTCCATAGAGTGACTTCTACGGGTTAACATCTCAACAAGCTCTGTTGCATGTGTCTGCTCAGTCACAATCTTCAGGGTAAATCTAAGTGGGTTCCCCACATGTGTGCCATCAACTGGAATAATCTCTATTTCGGCCATTTTCCTTGAGAAATAGAGAGAGAGAGAGAGAGAGAGAGAGAGAGAGAGAGAGAGAGAGAGAGAGAGAGAGAGAGAGAGAGAGAGAGAGAGAGAGAGATCATACTGTAAGCAAGAAGGCATAATGTACAGCAGGGATGCTCAATTCTGCTCCTGGATTATCTTCATAAATCATAATTACAAACAGAAGTGTTGGAATAAACCCCAGCAACAGGAATTAGCACCCTTGATGTATATGGGATTGATAGTGTGTTTATAGTAAACATATCTGTTTATGAAGGCACAGTGTGTGTATGTTTTAGTACTCTGTGGGTGTCTGTGTGTGATGTCGTTTTATGAGCCAACACACAGCAAAGATGACCAGCAGGAGGAGCAACAGCAACACCACAAACACGATGAAAATGTCAGAGTTCAGCCACCTTGACAGAGAATCTCCGGATTCCATCCCTAAATTAAAATTAAAATGGAGAGTAACACATGCTCATGAACTGCTTTTTTGCAAAATTTAGGCTACATAATAAACTAGGCCTATAAACTATAGCCTACTATAAACTATATAACTATAAACGTTACATTATAAATCGCTAAAAACTGTTTGATATTTACATGAATTTCAAACGATAACAACAGCTAAAAGACTTTGAATTTAAGTTTGTACAAATATGTAGGCCCTGCGTTATAAAGTAATATGTCCTTGATATAGCCTACCTGAATATTGTCTGTTTCTTATGAACAATGAACGTGGTCTGTCAAAAAATAGAAGCACTGTGGCCATAATATAATTCAGATTAAAATTCAAGTGAGGATACCAGCTTGATATTACTAGACAGGCTTACGTTTTGTTGTTGTTGTTGTTGTTGTTGTTTTTCACTTGCAACAACGGTTAAACAGTTCAACACTTCAAAACATAACAAGAAGGGGGCGCTGGAACCCGGGGAATCTATGTAAAACTATATTCAGTTAGTCAAGAATGGTCACTCTTCTGCCAGCCAAGAAGGACGATGCAAAAGAAGAGCAAGAGAACGAAAACTAAGTGATCATAAGAAATAAGCTGAATTTATTAAATAGCCAAAAATCTGCCTGATTCCATTCGTCTTGAAACTAATACATCAAGTGTTCTCAAAACAAGAAAAGACGATGGAAAATTATTGCTTTTTAAAATGTCATTGAAAGTCTTGAAGGGAGACATCCACTTCTGGAGACAATACAGTTATTCTTTCTAGTAGTTACAGAGAAGCCTTGCCTTGCAAATGCTGATAAAGCATTAAATATTATACATGAGGTTATATATGAACAGCAAAGAAGCACAACACAATATGTATGCAAGCTGAATGTAAGTAAAACATCATATTATTTGAACTGAATGTAGAAAATAATATATAAAAAATAAAATAAAAATAATAATAGTAAAACAAGATAAATAAAACACAACATATGCGTATTTGTTCTGAGTAAGCTGAACTTTGTTCCAACGAATTTCTCCAGTACATACATTACAACTCTAATTTGAAATAGCCATTGATGGCATGGCCTTATCTGGATCACTTTAAACTACTGAGTTATGAGGACAAGTGCTTCTGAAGAAGAGGAGGATCATCAAAAGGTAGGCAAAAGTAATGACGATTAAGACAGAGAAGAAGTCTCAAGCCTGTATATCAATGTATCTGTGATGCATTCTCCTCTCACACACAAATCCTTCTCCATTAACTGTACCAACATCAGCCATCATGGTATCACACTTATGATATTTGTCATCCTGAAGAACAACAAGAACATAGTCAGAAGGACATTTTAACAGAAATATATCAAAATTATGTTCACAGAAGTGACAAATAATTTGACATATTTTAATATTATATTTTATTATATTTTATTCAATTTTAATTTTAGTTACAGATGAGCAATGTTAATTTTTTTTATTTTTGGGGGGCTGCTTTATAGCAGATGTTGATGTTGATGTTTGCATCATTATATTCCTGTTTATCCCTGTAAAGTTGCTTAATCTGTGTTGTATAAAGTGCTTTATAAATTTGAAAATAAAAAATGGTACATTTCAAGTGCATTACCGATGATCCACCTGATGAGTCTCTTGAGATCAAAAACTGCTTTCCATTGGTTTTAGACATCAACCAAACCTGCCCATGCATGTACACACATACATTCATCAAATATTTTACAATTCAAAAAGATTCAAATTAGTAAATAATAATATAATAAATTTATTTTAATATACTGGTAAACTTTAAGTGTAAAGTACCTTGACAATAAAAATAATAACCAGTTTATGAGGTAAAAATGACCCCCCCACATTCAATATATGAACTATTCAATTAAATTTGCATCCCAGTCTCATAATCACACATCATCTTTATAAACTCATCACCATACATCATCTTCATTAACTAATAATGTAATTACCTTTTTCTATACAGTAGTAGTTTTAATTGCATAGTGTTCACTTTATTGTTGCGTGTTGCTTTTTATAAATATTTATTATTTTGTATGTTAAACATTTTGAAACATTTGGTTTATTATTTTTTTTTACTGCTGGTATTTTTCTATAATGTTTTTACATAAATTCTTAATTCTACTTCTAAATGAGCAAAACTAAACCAATGCTGTACAATTACTTGTGCAGAAAGAGAGAGGTAATTGGAGGGAAAGCTGCTGTACCTTGTTATGCTCAGTTAAAACAGCCAGAATGGCACCTCTCTTAGAACAGAAGCTATTAGCAGCGCTGCAGTCACTGCGGCCACTCCAGAACAAATAAAACACACTGTCATGGAGAAGCCACATTTCTGAAAGATAACAAAGAAGAATAAGTATTAAATAAAGAAATTGAAATTGGTTAGTTAACTAAATTAGTTTAGTGAGTGTTATTTGCCATACTAGGACAGTTTTAGAGCAAAACCACAAGAGACAAATGTTAACAGTTTGGTTTTCCGGTTTAGCTCAAAAGATGATGCACAATACTGTCAAAATGAAAAACAATGTATGAACATTTAGAACAGAAATTAAATGTCTAATAATAATATCTAATAATGACGTCTGTGTGAATCAGTTTATATCCAGGAAGTAATTTTTTTACATCATTAAGCAAAAATTGAAATGAACCTTTTTGTTCTTGTATTGGTTGTTTTTCTATGTTGTGAAAGTCTGGGGAGAAAACATATTCAGAAATGTGAAATGTTTTACTGACGCCATTTTTTCTAGATTCATATTTAGTGCCTCAATAAATTTCAAATGATACTTACAAATTAGGCCCACAATAACAAGGATAATAGCTGCGATAAGAATGTTCACAGCAAACAGGAAAAACACATACTTTCTTTCACGGTGTTCTGTTAAATAGAGATTAATAGAGACTGTAAACTACATGAAAAGTTTGTTCCAACTATTCCATCCATCCTTCCATCCTCTGTTGTCTTACCTGAGACCAGTGTTGTACTGTTAATAGTTCCTTGGTGTGCAGTGGGTGGGAATTGAAGACTTTGATAAAGATCTTCTGTTTTAACAGCATAATTTTTTGTCATCTCCCTCTTCCCTGCATCTCCCTCACCCTCTTCATGTTCTTTTGCAGACACATAAAAACGCTGCTGTAGCTCCATCTTACTCACAGGTAATTTAGTAATTGCACATGCACACAGTTGTAAGACTTATATATCACACCCTCTGAGACTGGAAAAATTGTTGTGATGCTGAATGTCGTTTGTGGCTTTGCTGACTAGACAGTACAAAATGTTTGTTCACATCCTTTGAAGCGTTTTTAAGAAACAGTCACCTATACATTTTTACGAAATAGCTGTATGTTAAAGCTTTGTTCTTTGACAAATGATTTTGGCAACATAAAAATGTTCGGACTGTGATACGTTTCTGTAAATCATTCTCTGTTGTATCAAGCCTTAGCGGGAAATGCTCAAGACAAGACATCTTGTATGAAATACTATTAAGCATGTTTAGAGTAATTAAGATGTCTTTCCTTTGGGAGCACATGTGGGAGTAGAAGAAAATTAGGTGGATCATTTAGCAAAGCAGAAATGATTCATTATAGAAAAAAATATTCTCTATTTCGGCCATCTTCCTTGAGAAATAAAGATAGAGTTCAATTATAATGAAAGCAAGAAGGCATGATGTACAGCAGGGATGCTCAATCCTGCTCCTAGAGAACTACAGTACGTTCCTGCAAATATATCTAAACCAGCTAATTAAGATCTTTAGGAACACTTGATGATTACAGACAGAAGTGTTGGATCAAGATTATAACTGAACTTTGCAGGAAAGTAGATCCCCAGTAGGGGTGTGCAAAGCAGCCGGTATTTGTATCTGTATTTGTATTTGTTGAGGGGGGAAAAGTATTTGTATTTGTATTTGTATTCGAGTAAAATTCAAAATAAGTGTAAAAATCCTGTTTTTTTTTTTGCGCGCTTAACTTTTCATTTACGTTATAGTGCAAGTATTTTGTAATTATATCCATTATAATAATTACTGATATGCAATATTGGTTAATGTTTTTGAATATGTAACAAAGAACGTCATTGAAAAAAAAATAACATGACAACCATTACCTCATCCATGGTTAAACCAACTAATAAAATACCATTATGAACATTATGAACCCCACCAACACCAGTCCTTGTTGGAGGATGCTGAAAATGTTCTTCTTCTGAAAGAACTTCTTTCTTGTGGCGTCTGCCGTTGCTAAGCAACCATGACCTGATCTCTCAATGACGACTCTGAAGTTTCAGCAAAGCATAAATGGATTTCCAGCATTAAAAATCGCTTGCATTAGCTCTGCTATTAAATGTCTTTAAAAATGGTTATTCATGCACAGATATGATCAGCTGTTTTTTCAACGGTATAAGGGAAAGGGTGAAGCTGATTTGTTGGTTCTTGTCATATGACCTGCATGCGCATGTGGCATTCTAAAAAGTTGAGATGTATTTATCCAAAGATTATAGAATATTTATCTCGATGCGGCGCGGACGCGCCTGGAAAAAATGAGCGCGTAGCACCGTGTGAGCGTTGCTTTCATTATGAGCGCGCATACCGCGCGTCTACATTTGAAATAACGACGAACTTTAGCGCGCATTTGAACGGCCCCTAATAGAATAATCTCCCGATCGATCTCTGCTTCCCAAAGTTATAAACCCAGTTAAGGTACAGAAATATATTCATCAAAAATAGCGACGCAGTGAAGTCTTTTTTCACCCAGCCGAGTCTTCTCTGTTGCTATGTGGAGCAGCCTGTGTCAGCCACCTCTTTTAACAGTTACACTGACTGCGGTCTCCTGTGGAAACGCAGCTTTTTTGATAGAAAGTTTTTCTTGTTCCCGAATACAAATATGTATTAAGGTATTTGTTCGAAATAAGTATTCGTTAAAAACACGCTATTTGTGCCTTTCCGAATACCGTATTCGGGTTCGGCTCCACCCCTAATCCCCAGGAACAGGAATGAGCACCCTTGATGTACATGGGATTGATATAGTAAACATATCTGTGTTTATGAAGGCACAGTGTGTGTATGTTTCTGTAGCCTACTCTGTGGGTCTCTGTGTGTGATGTTGCCCTATGAGCCAACACACAGCAAAGATGACTAGCAGGAGGAGCAACAGCACAAACACCATGAAAATGTTACATTCTCCTGATTCCAGTCTCCTTACATTCTCAGTGAAACGTATGAAATAGGGGAGATTGGGGACAGTTGCAACACTTTTTGCATTTCCTTTCCGTTTCTCAAAGACTGTTTGTATTAGAAAGCCAAAATGTTAATACAATAAAGCCACATCTGTCAGCTACTCACCCATATTGCTGCAACATGTGTACATATGATAAAATACGCACAACTTACACTTAAATAGACAATGTAGGGGACAGTTGCAACATTCAATAAAATGTAATTAAATCATTCTTAAATATCATTTTGCAATTTCTTATTTTTATTTGTGCACAGTCAGGGTCTTTAAAAAGATAAATTGGCTGTATAAAAACAAAGAATAGTAAATGAAAAACATTCTTAAGTAACAAGTAGATTTTTTACCTATTCACTTAAAAAAAGGAGAGATACCTAACTATTAAAGGGGTTAATTATTATTATCATTATAAAATTATGTAATGTTATGGCAAGCTTTTAAATCAATGTTGTGGTAAGGGACAGCATGTTGGGACGGTTGCAACAATACTTTTTTTACCAAGAAAATGATTTTTTGTAGAAGGAATGGTCACATGTGGCTGATTTCTTCCAGGAAGTATGAGGGGCCAATAAAGCATGTGCAGTATGAATATCATCACTGTATCTTATTCCTGATGAGCCTTGTTGCAACTGCCCCTTGTTTCAACCGTCCCCACTCTCCCCTACACTGTAAAAAGTTTTCACCAGATTCAACTTAAAAACTTAAGTTCAGCAGCTGCCTTAAAATTTTAAGTTAAATCAGCTTTGTAGTTAAAACTACAAGTCATTTTAACTCAAATAAATTAAAATGAGTTGATTTAACTTGTGAGTTTAAATTACTTAAGTTGATTTAACTTAAAATTTTAAGGCAGCTGCTAAACGTCTAAGGTTATGTATGCAACCCTGGTTCCCTGAGGACAGGGAATGAGACGCTGCGTCCTGGTGGACACTTTGGGAACTGGCTCCAGTGGGACCGGTTCTGAAGCAAGCTATAGAACAACATCAATGAACTTGACATTGGCCGGCGCCAGCCTATGACATCATTAACAAGGCGCCAAACAGTATAAAACGGGCGCCTGTGAATACATCAACCATCTTTTTGTCTGACGGAGACGTAAGCGGGCCCGAAGCATGACTACGAGACACAGCGTCTCGCTCCCTGTCCTCAGACGTTCCCTTCCGGAGGGAACTCTACGCTGCGTCCTGGTGGACACTTTGGGAATGTCTATACCAACGCCGTCATGCTGAGGGATAAGTGATCAACTGACTGATTGAGGAGTCAAGAAGGAACATCACCCCTGCTTCCAGCGAAAAACGCTTGGGCCAGAGCCTGAGCTCAACCTCACAGGTCAGCTCAGAGCTTCATCGCGTCATAGGTAGCTCGGCTACCCAAGCACGGAACTCTCAAGAGTGGAGGCCTTCTAAGCGAGAGAAGACCTAACTACACTCAACGCCACAGAAAGTAATGAAGCGTACAACTAAGCCTTCATACTAAGCGGAGTTCTGAAGAACGGAGGCTTCAGCAGAATGACTCTCAAAACGAGAGGAAGCCTGGCAACACTCTGTGCTTGCAGGAAACAACTCTAAGAGTGGAGGTCTCATGAACTAGCTACACTCAACACTGGAGGTAATCAGTGAGGCTTAACAGCCTACATAACAGAACTACCTGCGTGGAGATTCTGGAGAGTGGAGGCTTCAGCAAGAAGACTCTCTAAACGAGAGGGAGCCTAGCGACACTCAACCCTAGAAACAGTGTTATCTGGATTGGAGTTGGAAAAACCAGAGGTTTTTAGAACCAACCCGAGAATGGGAACGAAGGGACTGCGTAACCCACACCGTATAGGTTTTCACGAAAGAACCCAACACTCGGAGGGAACTTTACCACTAATGTGGATTTCAGGAAGTGCTTAAAGACTCGCTTGCACTCACCACTCATGTGGATTTAAAGGAGTGTTTAAAGACTTGCTTGAGTACTCACCACTATTGTGGGTTTGAAGAGGTGCCCAGAGCATAGCGAGGGAAACACCATATTACTATCTTAGGCGGTAGCAAGCGGAGCTTTTGGAGAGCTCTAAGGAGTGGAGGTCTCAGAATGATAACCCTCTAGGTGAGGGGAGACCTAGCTACACTCAACGCTTGGAAGTAACAAGACTCACAGAAGAGCTCACATGCTGAAAGCAGAGCTCTGTAGAGTGGAGGCTTCAAAACTGAATCTCTAAAGAGAGAAAAAGCCTAACAACACCCAGTCAGCGAGGCTCAGAGGAGCCTTCAGCTGATATGACTGTGAGAATGGGCCTAGTAAGTGAGCTTCTTCCGAAGTGAAGGTCTCAGAAACGACTCTCGACCGAGAGGAGTCCTGATACACCATGCTACCAGACATGGAGTTGGAAAAAAACAGGGGTTTTTAGAACCAACTCAAAAATGGGAACGGAGGGACTGCGTAACCCATACCATAAAGGTTTTTAGAAAAGAACCCGAAACTAAGAGGGAACTTTACCACTTGCGTGGATTTCAGGAAGTGCTCAAAGACTCGCGTGTGCACTTACCACTCATGTGGGTTTTAGAAAGTGCTCAAAGGCTTGCTTGAGTACTCACCACTTATTGTGGATTTGAAGAGGTGCCCAAGCTCAGTGTGGAAACCTATGTTTACAATGGTAGCAGATTGCTCACAAGAGGTCTGAATTTCTGGAGAGCGGAGGCTTCAACAGAAACACTCAAACGAGAGGGAGCCTGGTGACGCTCGATCCAAATAGGAAAGCTCTAAAGAGTGGAGGTCTCAGCATGATGACCCTCGGTTGAGGGGAGACCTGGCTACACTCAACGCTAGGAAGTACCAAACTCACATAAGAGTCTACATGAAGGACTCTGTAGAGTGGAGGCTTCATGGAATGAATCTCTAAAGAGAGAAAAAGCCTAACAACACTCAACCTTGGCAGAGGGGCTTTAGCACAATACCAAGAATAGTTAGCGAGGCCTCAACAGGGCCTACCAGCTTTTACATTATGAGAATGGGTCTAAAATGAGCTCTTAAGAGTTAAGGTCTTAGCACAACGACTCTCGGACCGAGAGGAGACCTGAATACACATTGCTACCGAGAATGGAGTTTGGAAAACCAAGGTTATGACCAACTCGAGGATGGGAACGAAGGAACTGCGTAACCCATACCGTATAGGTTTTCAGAGAAGAACCCAACACTTGGAGGGAACTCACCACCATGTGGATTTTAGGAAGTGCTCAGAGACTTGCTTGTGCACTTACCACTGAATGTGGATTTGAGGGGGTGCCCAAGCTCGGTGTGGGCCAACACCATATTAAATATCATGACGATAGCAGTGCTCACAGTAGACCTATGTACCAGAAGCGGAGCATATGGAGAGTGGAGGCTTCAGCAGAAAGACTCTCTGAAACGAGAGGAAGCCTGACGACACTCAATCCTAGGTGGAGAGCTCTCACGAGTGGAGGTCTCTGTAAAACGACTCTCAAGTGAGAGGAGACCTAGCTACACTCAACACTAAAAGCAGTTAGTGAAGCTAAAAACAGCCTACATGAACTACCTGAGTGGAGCTCTGCAGAGCGAAAGCTGCAGCTAGATGATTCTCAAACGAGAAATAAGTCTAACAGCTCTCAGTCTAGGCTGTAAGAAAGACTGTGAGAGCAAAAAAGGTCTCAGCATAACGACTCTCTAGGCGAGAGGAGACCTATTCAGCAGCACTTAAGAGTGGAGGCTTCAGCAGACAGACTCTCTAAATCGAGAGGAGGCCTAACAACACTCCGTCCAACTCGCTCTGAAAGGGGAAACTCCTAAGAGTGGAGGTCTCACTTGTATGTGTACAAATACTCAAAGGGAAGGGACCTGACTACAGTCGACACCTAGAGGCAGTTAATTATGCTCAGCAAAAATAAACCACCTCAGTGGAGTTTCGGAGAGCGAAACTTGAAAACATAACAGGAGGTGCTAAAACCCTAAAAAACTATACGCAAAATTTCACAGTGCGATTCAGGGGATTCTGTGGGAAGCCCTCCACTTCCACACTGCTCTCAGAACCGCTGTAATTGCGGCTCTCTGGATCGCTCTCCGTCTCACCATTTTGTGTGTGTGTGTGTGTGTGTGTGTGTGCGTGTTGCACTGCCGCGCTGTGCAAATGAGCTGTCTTTATGCGCTTAGGGAACTCCCTTTTTATGCAATCCATTCTCTATTCCTGGGCCATTCCACCAAATGGGTGCCATTTCTGTCCCATCTGTGCTTTAAATACATTTATAATAAATTTTAAAAATAAATTTATAATATTTTGGATAAAATACACATTTTAGCTGTGTCCTCAGGTTTCCACAGTCCTGTTACCCTAAACAAGGTAAAATTCCATAAGACACATTTTCAACATTATATTGCAACATCTGGATCTTATGAAGGCAATGAAATGACCAAAAGCATATGGTCTTATTTTCTTTTCTGTATATTTCTGTATATTTGATGATATTGTAACGGGAGTATCATTATAAATATACTGTTTCTTAGATATAATCTTTGAGTATTCTTATAATATTAGCATGTACTCCATGTGGCTAGATTATATGTATTTACTAATTTTATCCAAAAATCTCAATCGTGTTACTTTCAGTCTTGTTACTCATATACTCATATATCTTATACTTATATATAGTAACTAAGTAATAGTAACAGGAGTGAGCAGTGTCATCATATTTATTAATATAAATATTAGGCTACATCCATATTAATCTAGATAAATTTGAATGTTTTGGCCTTCTATCCACACTGAGCTGATGTTTTCGCCCAGAGAAAATCAATGGTTAATCCTACATTTTAGTTTCATACAAGAGGTTCACTTGATGTAACTACAGTGGTATTTTCTTTGTATTAACCTAGAGAATCTAGTCTTTGATGCCAATCTCTCTCTCTCACTACCAGAAAAAAACACTTTTCGCCATTGAAATGAATGTCGTAATAATGAAATGAATGAAACACCTTTAAGAGCTTGTTTAATATTCAGTCAGTCAAGATAGGTAACTCTTCTGCCAGCCAAGAGGCAGATGCAGGGGAAAAAAAAGAGAACGGAAACCAAGTGATCGTGCTAAATTTATTAAATAGCCAAAGATCTGGCTGATTCCATTTTCCTTTAAACAAATTAATCAAGTGTCCTCAAAACAATAAAAAAAGATAATGGAAATTTATTGATTTTAAAATGTAATTGAAAACCTTTATGGGAAACAAGCTCTTATCTGTAACTTCTGGAGACAATACAGTTATTCTGTTTACTAGTACAGAGAATAGTTTTACCTTGCACTGACTGATAAAGCGTCAAGTTAAATGTCAGTAAAAATTATATGATATGAACTGAATGTATAAAATAATATTTAAAAGTAATAATAATAATAATAAACAAGATAAAACACATATGCATATTTACTCTCTGGAAGCTGAACTTTGTTCCAAGGAGCTGTCACATTTCAGCTCCAATTCCAAATTGCTTGCCATTGATGGCATGGCCTTATCTGGATTATTTTAAAAGATTCACTTTCCTCTCACACACAAATCCTTCTCCAAGATCTGTACCAACATCATCGGTCATAATGCCACAATCATGATCTTCGTCATCCTGAAGCACAACCAGAACAGAAGGACATTATAACAGAAATGTATCAAAGTGGTGTTAACAGAATGTGAAATGAGACACATATTTATTAGAATGATCAATAATTATGTTATTGATTTTAAAATAAATTAGTATTAGTATTAGTAATAGAGTGTCATAGCAGACACCTAAATCCCATATAATTTTATAAATATTACTGTTTTTGTGTCACGGAATGTAGTTTTAAGAGGTTTTCAGGCAAGAATGTACTTGTTTATAGTTCAAATATGCAGTTTGTTTTCAAAGAAAATCATTTGAAATCATCTATTTGCTTTGTCGCTTTCGGACGGGTGAGCTCCAGATGGTCAGTGGGCGTTCTGCACTCATCAGTCCGCTCGAGAGAGGTCTCACCATGGCCAGATCTTCTGGAATTTACTGCTGGCTCTGATGATACGTAAGAACGTAAGAATCACTTTAATCTAGTTTGCTGCTTTGGGAAGGGGTGTGGCAGGGTGGAACACGGTCTACTCTGTTTGCCAATCACAACGCAGTGGGACTGCTAACCAATCACAATACATTTGGTTTTTCGGAAGGTGGAACCCGGAACTAATCGAGTCGTTTGTGCCAGCCTGGGGAGAAAGCTATTGTAATAATGTAAATTATGGGAAAAATTATGCGTTTTCGAACCACCAAGCATGACAGCATGTTCAAGTACACCCCCAAAATAGAGACTTTGTAAAATAGCATAATAGGACCCCTTTAATCACACACGCTCAGTCCATCTTTCTCTCTCATAATACTCATACACAATAAAGTGAGGTTTTAATGCAGTAATACAATACAATACAATACAATGAAGCAACTCATGTTTGTTCGTTACCAGTTCTTGTAATGCCAAGCCAGCAGAGGGAGCCCTTACCCATGAACTGACTGTTGCTGCTCCCTCTGCTGCCTCGTTGGTTACTTCCTGTTTGGTGGCCATTTAAGGAGGCCTACACCAAACAGGCCCCGCGAAGTATTGTTTTGCTGTGCGGACTCTACTAAGCATTTTTCTCCTGTCTCATTGCCTTGTTTTTGCCACGGTTTTGTTTCTTAGTCATAGTTTTGTTTCTTAGTCAGAGTTTTGTTTCATGGTCATAGTTTTGTTTCATAGTCATAGTTTTTCCTTGTTTCATTGTTTTGTTTGCTACTTTGGACTGCTCACTTGGATTTTGACCCACGCCTGTCTACTGGATTACGCTTTTGTCTTGCCCTGGATATTACTGTTTGCTGTTGTTTTGACCCTGCCTGTCTTGACTACGATCTGTTAAATAAAGCTAGCGTTTGGATCTTCAACGCTTCCCTGAGTCCTGCGTTTAGAGTTCTAAAGTGACGTTTTGGAATTAGTAACGGAGGCTTATGCTCAGCTGATCAACCTTCAAACTTTTATTTGAATCCGTTGTGGAAGAAAGTAGTTTGCACAAAAGAGGGCTTTTAAAGACACTCCATTGTTATTTTGTTTATGAACACTGCCCTCAAAAAGTTTGAAAACACCCCGGCAAAGTGTGGTTTTGGGCGATATCAGCATAGTGTGAATCATCTTTGGGCAATTCTTTAGGAGGCTTGGAGTAATATATTATGTCAATGTTTGAATAAACTAATCTCTGCCCAGATTACGCAAAGCTGTAATAGCTGATAATGGTGTATATTTTGATGAATCGAAAATGTAAGTTTTTTCTATGTATAAACTGTTTATGTAATAAAATATGTTTTCGTAGTTTGTGTTGTCCCTTATCAGTGTAAAATTATCACAAATTAAAAAGGATTCATGCAAATATTGTCCAAAACCCCACTTTTCTAGGGCGTTTACAAACTTTTGGAGGGCAGTGTATTTACACACTCGTGCTGTCGAAATGTTGTATAAACACAATATCACACTTGTAGACTTTTATTACGTATTATATGGCGAATCACAGCCATGCCGATATACAGCCATATCTCAAGTCTACTCGTTTATATTTATACATTATATTTATATTTCAGTATTATTTATATATTTTATTTTATATAACTTTATATTCAGTTAGAGTATGTTCAATATCTTTTCTACACACACACTTCATATTTATACACGATCACACCACCAAACCCTCGACCACACATCCTGTTCCCACGTACATGTCTCTTCACTGCAATTTGTGTTAAACAGAATTCAGTAGATTTATGTTCTATTGTCATTCATCACATATACATAAATCTTTTTTTATTTCTCCATTTCTGTTACTGATGGAGTGACAGAAATTCCTTGCCACTGTTGACTCTGCTGGGGACACTTAAGCAATACTATTGATACTGTACTGACAGTAATGAGAACATCACTGTTTCTACAGGGCTGCATTACAGCTGAATTAAACTCAATCTGACAATCTTTACACAGTTATTGAACAGAACTGAATCAACACTAAACTGACATCAGCTGAACAATGACACTGCTTTACAGTAGAATTGATCTCTGTTTGCATAATTTAATCTTTAATTATTGATCCCTGTAAAGCTGCTTCAGAACCATTTGTATTGTGTAAAGTGCTATGTAAATTTGAAAATGGAAAAAAATTAAATAATAACATTTCAAATGCATTACCACTGATGGAGAATCATTGTCTCCAGATCCATCTGATGAGACTCTTGAGACCAAAATTTGCTTTCCATTGGTTCTGGACATCAACCAGACCTGACCACACACACACACACACACACACACACACACACACACACACACACACACACACACACACACACACACACACACACACACATACACTTAACAAATATGTTCAAATTCAAAAAGATTCAAAATCACATTTAATTAATTTAAATAGAAATAAGTGAATTTTAATTTTAACCATATATAGTCAACTTTAAGTCTAAATTACTTAAAAATGAATAAATAACAATTTATGAGTTAAAAATGATCCCGCATTCAGTATATGAACATCACCTTCATAAACTAATAATGTAATTACATTTTTAACTCTGATAGATTTTTTACATATTGTGTTGGTATTTTTTTAAAATAATGCTTTTACATTAATTCCTAATTCTACTTCTAAATTAACTAAATTAAACTAATGCTGTAAAATTCTGTAGAAAAAGAGAGGAAAGTGGATGAATAGCTGCTGTACCTTGTTATGCTTAGTTCAAATGGCCAGACTAGTATTTCTCTTAGAACAGAAGTTCTTAGCAGCGCTGCAGTCACTGCTGTCACTCCAGAACAAATAAAACACATTGTCATGGAGAAGCCACATTTCTGAAAGATAACAAAGAATAAATATAAGTTAGTTTGTAGTTTGAAGAAAAAAATATTTTAATAATCTAGAAACCATTAAAAATATCTTTGTATTCATAATGGTTTTGCGAGTGGCATTGGCATTTTTTTTTTACATCATTATGGTAGAAGATAATCTTATTTAAATCAATGTGATATACGAGTTAAATTAAAAGTAATCCAAAAGTAATCTGATTATATTACCTAAAATGTGTAATCTAACAGATTATGTTAGTGACTACATTTTTTGTCATGTAATCTGGAATCAGTAACAGATTACAATTTGTAAGTAATCTACCCAGCTCTGTACACAGTTTATATAAAGTTTTTCAATGTATGTTTCAAACTGGAAATGTAGAAATTAGTTAACATTACTTTCTTCTCACCAGTATCAGTAAAAGTTTTAAATGAACCATCTTCTCCCTTGGTTGGTTGTGTTTCTTTGTTGTGAGAGTCTGAGAGGGAAATGATATTCATGAATATGCAGTGAAACTACATGAACTGTACCTGTTACTGTCAAAATTCATCTGTTTAGATTATTATTTAGTGCCTCAATACTTTTCAAATGGTGTTTGAGCTTAAACTGTTGCTGTGCATAATACTTACAATTTAGGCCCACAATGACAAGGATGAGGATAATACCTGAGATCAGAATGTTTACGGCAAACAGTAAAAACACATACTTCCTTTCACTGTGCTCTGTTAAACAAAGAATAATACAGTGGTTTTGAATATAAACTATATATATGTAAGTTAATTGATTTAATTGATTCCATTAATTTCTCCAATTTGGTCTTACTTGAGACTAGTGATGTACTGTTCATAGTTCCTTGGGCTGCAGGAGGTCTGTACTGAAGGCACTGATAAACATCTTCTGTTTGAAAGGCACTTCTTCTCTGCGTCGTCTCACTCTCTTCATATTCATTCATAGACACAGAAAAATGCTGCTGCAGCTCCATCACACTCACAAACACTTAATGACACATATGCTCAGAATCACACATCACATGATCTGAGGCTGAAAAAACTAGTTGAGATGCTCTATGGCTTGCGGTTGTGTTGACTAGTACAAACCTCAACACCTAGATCAACACCTACATCCGAATGTCAGCGGATGCCGTGTCAACTAGATGAACCCCAGAGACAGATCATCAAGAAAGAACTCCTACCCTAAACGGCCACTGGAGCAAGGCCACGGGAACCAGATGAGTCCTCTCCAATTTGACTTTGATGCAATATGGAACTTTTGCATTATTATTGACACTTTATTGTCTTATTTTAATACTGTAAGGTTGCTTTGACACAACTTGTATTGTAAAAAGCGCTGTATAAATAATCTTGACTTGACTTGAGCAACCATTAAGCAACCAACTAATCCTTCCTTATCATGTTTACTAACATATACACATGATCTTCACAAATTTAATTTGTGAATAAACCTAATTAAATAAATAAATGTGATCAATAGTGTATGCATATTGACAAGCAGTTAAATCCTCTACTCTACGAAGGTGCACAGATCCCTTTAGTTATCATAATGGCAAAAGTGTCCTAATTCACCTGGATTTACCCCACCTATGTATGAAGCTTTTAGACTAAATGTATTGTCCATTCTCCAAACTGCTTGTGGATGCTGGAGCATATGAGTAGATTAAAAAAAAAAAGATGTATGTATTCAGTAATGCATCTGTGTAATTTTGATCATTGTCATCATCTTCTGTATGACAGACAGAGGGGTTACTCTCTCTTTCTCTCTCACTCTCAAATTGCCAATTTGGACCCGTTTTTGCCATTGATGTGTCTGGGGAAAAGTCCCAATTATATTGAATTACCTCTATAAGATTTTGCCTATTCAGTCAGTCAAGAAAGATAAGTCTTTTTCCAAAAGGCAGATGCAGAGGAAGAGCAAGAGAAGAGAAACCAACAGAGCTGGAGGTTTCCCCCTCAGTATAAATAGTTAAAACACTGGAAACTGGAAGTGATCATAAGAAATTAGCTGAATTTATTGAATAACCCTAATAACACTGCCAAAGATCTGCCTGATTCCATTTGCCTAGCAGCAAATTCAAGTGTTCTTAAAACAACAATAAATTCATTTCTAAACAATGATTGCTTTTTAGAAATGTCATTAAAAGCCTTGAAGGGAGATAACTTCTTATCTGTAACTTCTGGAGACAATATTGTTTTGTATACTATATTGTCTAGTGATTACAGAGAGTTTTGCCTTGCACAAATTAATAAAACATTATTTTATATGAACAGTATAATAATTAAACAAGACAAATTAAGTACAACACATATGCATGCTGTCTGGAAACTGAACTTTGGGTCAAGGAGCTGTCCAGTACATACATTCAGCTTCAAAGTCTTCAAAATACACATATGGATGGACGATTCACTCTCCTCTCACACACAAATCCTTCTCCATGATTTATGTCAACATCATTGGTCATGATGCCACACTCAAGATCTTTGTCATCCTGAGGTACAACCAGAACATAGAAGACATTTTTACAGAAATGTAATAGAATGATGTTCTCAGAATGTGAATTAAAACATATATAATTCATATTAGATGAATGTAACACAATGTAACATTTGCATGTAATGTAATTATAAAACGGGTAGTCCTGGTCCTTGATTCTGATTGGTTGAACAGCGTTCTAAGCTGTTGTAAATTACACTACAAACTGTGTCTCATTTGGAAGGCTGCGCCCTCCGGAGGTTGAATCCTCTGTAGGACGTGTATACGAAGTGTCCTTAACTTAGAACAAAAACGAGACGGCCTTCGTAGGACGGGAGGAAAGAAAAAAAGGACAGTTGGAAAATGAAACAGGATTTATCATGTTACTATGCAAACAAATTTAGAGCATCGTTGCACTCTCACACTACTTAAATGAAGGGAAATTATTTTTAAATTTGTAAAGTAATTTGAAAAAAAAAATGCTTTTGTTTTACTTGTTTTATTTTATTCAATGTTTCAAGAGCTGCAGCATATCTGTTAGAGAAAAAATAGGAGGATATTAAGAACAACCTTATCCGTTTTTACAGATTTAAATGATAAACACTACATCTTAGCTTGTGTGTACATCTGCCGGTGCCGGCATTTTTCAAATTAACGACAGTTGTTTACGGCGACGCAAAGAATTGTGGGTTATCTGTAGTAGCAAAGGATACATCTCATGCATCCTTCGAATTTCTGTGAAAGAAGGTCGCATTTGAAGTGTCCTACTTGCTTTCCTGAAATGAGACAGCCTCGATGACGTATGCAGCCTTTGAATGCGACCTCCGGAGGGCGCATCCTTCTAAATGAGACAATGGGCAAATTCCAAATGGAAGTGCGCATCCCTACGCCCTACTCCCTCCGAAGGGCAGATCCCTTTGAAGTGAGTTCTTTTAAGGGAGTAGGGCATTTCTGTCTCTTTTAACCGTTTGGAACTCCCTTGGCGAAGGGAATGACTGACGAAATGTTACCTTGACAACGCTGCGCAAACGTGATCACTAACGGAAATCACTTCCGTGAAGTGACCATGGAATGTTCCCTTCGCTAACGGCCTTCTGGAAGGGCCCTTCGTGAAGGGATTAAGTTGCTCACTTTCGTTTGGAACGTCCCTACAAATGGCGTTCCCTTCTAGAAGTGCCCTTGAAGGGCGCAAAATAGCCGTTTGGAATTCGCCCATAGTAATCCACAACCTTGTTTATGTTTGTGTGTTGCTCGGTAACCACTTTGTTGGAACCACAACTGCTTCTGAGGAACTACATTGTTTGGTGGAAAAATACAGTTTTTATTCATATGATTACACTTTATTTGCTGTTTTTTTTCATGAAACCTTACTACGTAAATGGAATAAAAACAATAAGCCCTGTGAAGCCGTGGTTTACAGTAAATTTATAACAGCTAAGGGGTGTTGTTAGGCACAACGCAAAGTGGCTTCTTGAGGCTTATTGCTTTAGTAAGACACACTTTCTAACATACTTTCTCACATGCTTTTCTTATTTTTCTTCTTTTTTTTTTTTTACTTTTCCTATGCTGTTTTGTGTAAATGAGTGGTTTTATGTACTGCTGCCATTCATCATATATACACTATAAAACAATTTCTTTTTCAAGCTCTCAGTTTTACAAATCTCCAGTAGCTTTAAAAGATTTGAAAAAAAAGTCAATTTTAAATATTCAAATACCGCTGATGGAGAATCAATGTCTCCAGATCCATCTGATGAGGTTCTTGAAACCAAAAATTGCTTTCCATTAGTCCTCAACACCAACCAGACCTGCCCAAGTACACAAATACATTCAACAATGTGTTCACATAAAAAAGGGAAAAAGAGAAGAAAGTGGATGGATGCTGTACCTTGTTATGCTCAGTTAAAATGGCCAGACTGGCATTCCTCTTAGAACAGAAGCTCTCAGCAGCGCTGCAGTCACTGCGGCCACTCCAGAACAAATAAAACACATTGTCATGGAGAAGCCACATTTCTGAATTATAAGAAAGAAGAGTATAAAACATAGAATAGTTTGTTAGTTGATTGGTGTGTATTCGTTTTGTGAGTGTCATCTGCTAAACAGGGCAGGTTTAGAGCAAAACCAAAAAAGACAGTTTGGTTTTTCAGTTTAGCTCAAAAGATGATACACAACATTGTCAATATGACGAACAATGTATAAACATTTAAGACAGAAATGTAACAAACTGGAAATAATTTAATAATGAAGTATGTGTGAATCCGTTTATTTTCAGTAAGTACATTTTTTACACCAGTAAGTAAAAATTTAAATAAACCTTTTTGTCCTTTTATTGGTTGTGTTTCTTTGTTGTGAGAGTCTAGGGGGGAAACATGATATTCAGAAATGTAAAATATTTTACAGACACAAATTTTTCTATATTATTATTTTGTGCCTCAATAAATTTCAAATGCTGTGCAATGATACTTACAGTTTAGGCCCACAATGACAAGGATGATGGCTGAGATAAGAATGTTCACAGCAAACAGTAAAAACACATACTTTATTTCACGGAGTTCTGTTAAACAGATTAATAAAGATCTGTAAACTACATGAAAAATTTTGTTCCAACAATTCCATTCATCCTTCCATCCTCTGTTGTCTTACCTGAGACCAGTGTTGTACTGTTAATAGTTCCCTGGTGTGCAGTAGGTGGGAATTGAAGACACTGATAAAGATCTTCTGTTTTAACAGCATCATTTGTCTGCATCTCCCTCTTCTCTGCAACTCCCTCACCCTCTTCATATTCATTTGCGGACACAGAAAAACGCTGCTGCAGCTCCATCATGCTCACAAGCACTTCAGTAATTGCACATGCACACAGCTGTAAGAATCATATATCACACCCTCTGAGGATAAAAAATGTGATGCTGAATGTTGTTTGTGGTTTTGTTGATTAACATGCAAAGCTATAGCACAATTTTCTCTGTGCTGCTGACTTTCTTTTTTCTTCTGCACTTCCTTTTCTGTCTATAGCCATAGTCTCTGACTAATTGGAAAAAGGAAGTAGTGGGAAATGTTAACTTGAAAAGTTAACTACAACTTGATGATCATGATCAAATTAATATTGCACCATCTGCAAAATGTCAAAAAAGCAGAAGCGAAAGCAATAAGCTGTCTTTACTTTTATCATTTTTGCAGAAGAGCTCCACCATGCATTTATTTGATCAAAATTACAGCAAAAACAGCACAATTTTGAAATATTTGTACTATTTAAAATAACAGTTTTCTATTTTAATATATTTTAAATTTTAATTTATTCCTGTGATCAAACCTAAATTTTCAGCATCATTACTTTACAGTCTTTAGTGTCACATAATCCTTTAGAAATTATTCTAATATGCTGATTTGATGTTCAAGAAACTTTATTATTATTATTATTATTATTATTATCAATACTAATAACAGTTGAGTAAAAATTTTCAGGATTCTTTGATGAATAGAAAGATCAAAAGAGCAGCATTTATCTGAAATAAAAAAGCTTTTGTAACATTATACACTATACCATACAGTCAGTATTTGGGAGGGGGTTATAGAAATTAATACTTTTATTAGCAAGGAGGTTTTAAAGGTGCCATAGAATGGAAAACAGTATTTACCTTGGCATAGTTAAATAATAACAGTTCAGTACATGGACATGACATACCGTGACTCTCAAACACCATCGTTTCCTCCTTCTTATATAAATCTGGTGTTTGCAAAAGACCACTGAAAAATAGGCTAATCCTAACATAACAGCGACTATTGCGTAAGAGTCGCGATCATTAATAGTTACGCCCCCAACATTTGCATAGCCCAATCAACAGAAGTTCTGAAGCTAGGCTATTGTGAAAAAAACAAAGTGAAGACATAGAAAAAATGGCAGATCACAGAAATAAATGTTATGTTCCAGGTTGTGCAGGAGATGTTAAGTGCAGGGATGGTTGGTGTCTGTAACTTACTCAGAAAGGCAAGGAAAACAAATAAGGCATTCTAATAAAATAAGGCGGGCCACTGAAGGGACATGGTTAGCTTACTGTTAGCTGTAGCCTGTTATATTGCAGTATGTAAGATTTTACTTACCACATGAATGGAGAGCTGGAGAGATGACTGCGTGGATGATGGCGAATGATTTACAGATCCTGAGCATCACTAACAAGCATCTAAACTTATGTGGTAAGTACTGCTGCTGCAGTATAAGGTTACACAGAGCACATGCAATCACAAAAGTGAAAGTAAAATGATTGTGCATTCAAAAGGGCAGTTTCAATAAACCGCATATTAATAGCGGCTCGAGCTCCATGATTAAATATATATTTTCCTCCATGTGCAAGCTACTGAAATGAGCCGCTCTGTGAAACAGCCAATCAGAGCAGAGCTCATCACTATTATTCATGAACATTCCAAATAAGGTAGTAACAGACCATTTCATTCTAGGGACAAATCCTAGGGTTTTAAATGGACCTGTAAAACTGTTTCTGGAGAATTTTTGCCCTTTCCTATGCCATATACCTTCTATGTAGATATCAGAGAACAATTTAAAATATTGTATCAATGCATTCTATGGCACCTTTAAACTAATCAAAAGTGAAGACTTTTTATAATGTCACAAAAGATTTATATTTCAGATAAATGCAGATTATGTGACTACAGTACTGGTGCTTAAAGGAACCGTATGTAGGATTGCGGCCAAAACTGGTACTGCAATCACTTTCAAAATACTGTAGAACGGTGTATCCCCTCCCGCTCCCCCCTGACTCGAGGTTGCCAGCTAAGCTGCAGGACTAGGCTGCTACAAGGAGCTTCCAATGGCAAGTGACGAGTCCTACACAGAAATTTGTTTTTCTTCTGTTAATTATGTTTATGCTTCACGAGAGATGTTTTGCGAAGTAATTCTGTATCGCAAAAATTTACAGATGGCGATTAGCCATATATTTCGTAAAGATGTACTGTAATACCACATTTCAGTAGGAACATAGGTTGTTTTCATCATAGATATATATACATAGATACCGCATTGGACCGCTCCAAGCACGTAGATGCGTCCGCCATATTGGAACGGTCCACTTGACGTCATTCACCACATAGATATATATACATAGATGCCTCATTAGCGACTGTTTCTATGGGCCGTTATACGTAAGCCATCCGCCATTTCACTGCGGTCTACTTGACGTCATTCACCCATAGATCTCATAGTAATCACTGAAAATTCGAAATGCCACAGTCCTGCACAGCCATTGGTCTGCGAACCTACAGTATGGTGAATGACGTCAAGTGGACCGTTCCAAAATGGCGGACGCATCTACGTGCTTGGAGCGGTCCAATGCGGTATCTATGGCTGTGTCCAAATTCAGGGTCTGCATCCTCCTTAGGATCCTTCCTACCAGGTCTTCGGAGGAGGGGTCCTCCGAAGACCGCAAAACCTGGAAGTAGGTGTCAGTGAATTTGGACAGCCTACCCTTCTTTCAGTTCCCTCCCTTCCCCGTTGCTCGTATCCTATCGCCTAGCAACCGTGACAGCGCTAAGCAAAAAGTAAGGTTATCTGTACTGCACAAAACAAAATAACTGCTCTTTCGTCCCAAAAAGCGTTAAAAACAGCTTCAATCACTAACAAGAAATTAGCTGTGTGTAAGGGGATATTCACACAGGCAGTAAGAAAGAAGCTAGTTTACAAAAGTGATGTTTTTTAACATATAAACATACAAATGTAAAAAAAAAATAAGTTTAACGCTAAAACCAAAGGCCTAACTAGACAACCGCTGTAAAAAAATATTTTTTGAAACGCCAGTTTTTTTAAAACTTGCATCATTACTACCGCTCGTTTCGTCCGCCATTATTTGAAGCGCTCTGCCGAAAGGAATTATGGGATAGGTAGGACGGGAAAGGATCCACCAGACCCATCCTTCCAATTCGGGGAAAAGGAGGACGTATTTGTGGGCCGCATTTGAAGGATCCTACGAATTTGGACAGCCTTCGTCGCGGTGCTGTGACGTAACATCCTTCAAATGAGTCCTCCGAAGGATGTAGACCCTGAATTTGGACACAGCCTATGTATATATATCTATGATTCACCATACTGTAGGTTAGCAGACCAACGACCAACGGCAGGACTGTGGCTTTTTGAATTTTCAGTGATTACTATGAGATCTATGGGTGAATAGGCCTATCTCACAATATGGCGTCCAAGAACGGAAGTAGGGAAGCGATATTTCCGGTCGCGCTGCCGCCCGTTACGATCGTGATTCATTCACAAAAATGGAGCGCGAACTCGTTTTCTCCCAGTCATTAATAAATGTACCAACAACTAGAATAGCAGATGTTGTCCGTTTTGTTGATAGTTTTCAGGGAGATGTGAGGCGATCAAAATTAGACAAGGGTTACAAATTCTTTTTTGAGCAATTCATTTTTGATTATCAAGGTATGTGTAATTTATTAGACAGCTGTCATAATAGATAATTTGCGCAATGTTGTTTTTATGGATTAATTTAAAAGTGGTCTATTAATAATAAAAACGTCCTGTTAACGTCAAGTAGACCGCAGTGAAATGGCGGATGGCTTACGTATAACGGCCCATAGAAACAGTCGCTAATGAGGCATCTACGTATATATATCTATGGTTTTCATACCCTGCTAGTGGTGCGATATAAAGCTTTTTATGAACGCATTTTGCACGGCCACGGAAATCCACTGTGTACGGAAGCAAAGTTAGCCAAACATAGATGAATCTTACTTGTCCAGGAGAAAATTACCAACGATGGCGTCTATCTTCAAATTCTTCTCCGTTTTCAGCCGTCTCCATCTTTCAAAGGCATATCCTATACAAATCCTTTTTTTATTTCGGACTTTGTCACGACGTATTTCGGATTCATAACGAGGTCTTTTACGTTTCGTAACGTTATACATGTTTTATCCGACACGTTCGTATAGCCGCAGCTGTAACAGAGCTGGCAACCCAGATCACGAAACTTTACTGACTTGGTGATTGGTAGATAGCTGGAGGGTGGCGCCTCAGACCAAAACACAAAATGACAACAATAACATCAGTTGAGGGCTGCAACTCTCACTTTTAAATGACAATATCCTGGCCGGACCACTGTTGTCAGTGATATAAGTATTTGAAATGAACATATGATTTCTTAATGTCTAGTGACATGTCAGGGCCATTTTATGATTAACTGACATAAATTTCTTACATACGGTTCCTTTAAAATTCAGCTCTGAAATAAAGCTTTGAATAGATTACATTTTAAAATATATTCAAATAGAAAACTGTTATTTTAAATAGTAAAAATATTTCAAAATTGTACTATTTTTGGATCAAATAAATGCAGGCTTGGTGAGCAGAGGAGACTTCTTTAAAAATCTTCCTGTTCAAAAATTTATGAGCAGAAACTGTTGAGCATGTACTAATATTTTATACTGCTTACGAAAAAGAAAGGGCACAGCTGTTGGAAGAATTGAGAGAGATGGGGTTAGGATGGGGATAGTTTTACACTTAAAACACTACAATATAATGGATTAAATCATAAAAATATAGAATACATCAATGAGATATTAAGGAAATGTAGGTCTACTAAAATTTAGAAGATAAATATAGATTTTCCCTCCCTTTCTTTGGTCAATGTACACGGTCCAGCCCTGTAGGTGGCGGGAATGCTCCTATCGAGTGTTTGCCAAGCGCCACAAACGCCAAAAGAAGATGAGGAACGGAAGCAAGCGTGCGACGTTACGTGACGTCCCGGAAGTAAAACGTGCTTAGATGATGCCATGAAGGTTGCGCCAGTTGTCTGGGCTTTTCGTTTTGTGAAAAAGATATATTCATTTCATTTATTAAGATTGCATATTGTATACACAGACTAGTCATTTTGGCCATCAAGACCAATTTTGAATGTTTAGTGTAAGTTTTGGTTTCATTTCTGTGCTCTTTTGTTAACTCTGCTTTTGGCGCTCATATTTCACTGAAAAAATGTTTTAGAGCTAGTGTATCGTCGTTATATATTAAGACGCGTTCATGAAAACACTGCTGCTTAGGTTTTAAATCTCAGTATTGTATTACAGATCCAGAGTCTTTTGTCACTGAGTTTGCCTGTCAATGGAAAGTGAAAAACGCACCGAGTGGAGTTCGGCTTTAGATGAAGGCTTACTTCAGTAAGTACAACACAGCTTAATGTAGGATTTTAAAGTCTTTGTGTTTAAAATGATTCAGCAAAACTACTGTCCCTCTCTCTTGACAGGAATTCCATTTCTGCGGTGACTTTTATACCCAGCAATGAAACACAGAGCCAAAACGTACAGGTCTGAAGAAGCTCCTAATGACACATTTCACAAAAACTATCATCAAAATGTAATTTTATGTAATTTATTTTTTGTTTTCTGCAACTATAGACGGAGGAATGGACAGAGGAAAGATCAACAAACACCAATGAGGACTGGGAATCAGACATGGTAAGTTTTCAGCATTTTACTGCAGATTTTGTGTGTTTGTGTGTTCTGGTTATCATCACCATGTGGGGACAAAATCTGTTTACACAGTCGCTTTGTGGGGACCCAAAATCAGGTTCCCATAAGAGAAACACTTTTAAATGAATAGATGAGCTATTCTCTAGTTGCTGGTGACGTTTTAACATTGGTCAATAACACGTTTATTAGTGTGTGTAGGGGGTGTTCAGTTGGACCCCCAAACATTTCTGGCTCATAAATGCACTTCTCCACACACACACATATATTCCAAATATGTTTGGGTATGACCCACTTCCTAGTCCTTGTTAGGAAGGATTTCAGCAGCAAAATGAAAATGTAAGTGTTAATAAATTGACACTACACACGGAGAGCAAGGAAGATTATTTGCAGGAGATGCCAACTAAGGATCTAAGAACTTGTGCAGAGGATAAAAAGTGAAACCCAAGGTAAGCACATATGTATCAAACGAATTAGGTTCATTAGATTTAAATAGGTAGCTAGTTGGTGCTAATTAACTGTTGAGGTCAAGTGTGGCCTGAAATGTTTCTAATGTTTTTCCAACTAGCTATCACCTAATAATAAAATTGAATGTATCTAATTTTAACAGACAATTCTCATCAGATCTTTAGCCTGACTGATTGCTAATGGAGTAATTTTGTTAATATCTATTTTTTATGTGTGTGTGTGTGTGTGTGTGTGTGTGTGTGTGTGTGTGTGTCTAGTTAGCGTTGGTGCTGGAAGGGGGCAGGGGTGAATTATTTTAGATTTTACGTCAGGCCCTTCAGAGAGGGGACGGTTTGTTGCACTTGATGCCGGGTTTGTGTTTATAGTGTTTGATTTTTAATTTTGATATGAAGAATTAAAGATTGATATTTGTTTGTACTTTTTAAGTGAATATATAGAGAAGGACAAATATTGATTGAACTTAGTTTTAGTTATGACAGTAGTTGACATCGAATTGGATCATGTTTAAAAAAAAATGGGTTGTTTAAAAGAAAATTCTAAATTCGGATTAAATCACAAAAACCAATTTTGGTATTTATCTGGATTAAATCCTCAGTTTGTATTGTTAAAAACCTTTGTAGAAAGACTTGGGATACTTTTGATCCAAAAAAAAGTGGATTATTCTGATAACAGCAGAACGGTGGATTTCAGTAATAAAAATGTAATAAAACTTTAAAACTGGTTCCAAAAATATAAAATTTGTACTATAACATGTAATATATCCCCCAAACAGCTGTCAATCAAACAAACAAAAAAAAAAAAATACATAATTTTTTTTTTTTTTTTAAATCACTGATTGTAAACTACAATGACACAATCATCAGAGATGGACCAGTCGGATATAGTTATTTGTGTAAATGCAATGCAAAACATTGGCAACTCCCCCCTTTCTTTTTCCCCCCCCATCTAATCCAATTTCGCTTTGAAAAAACGGTACAAAAGTAAGATGGGTAACCTGATCTGAAATGAAAATAGTGAGTTGATGTCCTAAAGGCTGGCATTGTGCAAGATATTTAAATAAGCGTTAGTTATGATTTCTTGTGACATTGCTACATTATAATAATATTGTAATTAATGTTACATTAATTCAATAATATAAAACAGTGTTACATTACAACAACATTCTTATCTGCTTATTGAACATACTAGTTTGTGCATGTCTCCATTTTCACAGTGTCATTTATTTCACTTTTTTTTTTTTTTCAGTCCCCACGAATTCACTCCCTTAAGGATGCCATGCATCATGTTGTTTCAAAGACTGACAAAACATTCAAATTAGAAGTGAAGTATATCAATGCAGTGAAAGGTAAGGTGGTGTCTGGTGTGATTTATCAGTTAATAATTACTGTCATATGTGCATTAAATAGGCACCTGGTTGCAGCATATTTTAAATCTGCCACCAGCTTTTTTGTAGTATTTATTGCCATAGACTAATTAATAATGTTGAATCAATAGGTCTTCCTGTTTTTTGAAAATGTTTTTGCTTTATTTTGCAGGACGTGGTCTGTTTGCAAAGGGTTCCATTTGCAAAGGTGATTTTGTTGTTGAATATAGGGGAGATATAATAAATAATGCAGAACTGCAGAAAAGAAAAAAACGTTACCACGCATCCAGTGCTGCTTTTATGTTTGAGTTCAAGTGGAGAAGGAAAACATGGTGGTAAGTCAAGTTACACCAAAGCTGTATTCCTTATGTTGTATTATAGAAAATGAGGCACAGATTTGTGGTAATATAATGTAATGCTTGAATTTACTAGGGTTGTTCCGATTCCGATACTAGTATCGGAAATGCCGCCGATACCACAAAAAAATCTAGCATCGGAATCGGCGAGTACTTGAACCCACGTACCGATCCGATACCATTTTCTTAAGATATAAGTTATTCCCGCTAGCAAATCAGAAGCCAGTTCTTCTTCGCGGCTCAGAATGCAAACAGTGTTGCCACAAGCAACCACTGTTTAGAGCAGCGAAGAAGAAATACAAATGTGCTAGCAGTTTGTCCGCTAAAACGGCGGCATGTCTCATATGTAGGGCTTTATGATTTCTGCGATGCGGAAAACACGGACGGAATCGCGGAATCCAGTCAAAATGGAACTTACAGTTTAACGCGGAACGTCACGGAATTTGTCAAACTTTGATGCATTAATCAAAGGTAGTTCATTACACGTGATATGGACTAATATTAAGCCAAAAACCGACTGTTTAAATATGAATTAATGCGTGGTTCTGTGTTAATGAATTGTACAGGCGCGTGGTTTGTTTACTCCTTGTACTGAAGCGCGCGGGACACTTGCGGTAATATTAAAGGGCTCCAGACTGTGACCAATTTTTCTGCCAGTGTTACTAATTTCGTGAGCGGTCACACTGGCGCGACCACCGCGTTGTTCAACTCATAAGCTCTGCCATTTCTGTCTCAGATGAGAAACATAAAATGGCACGCGAAACGAAAGTGAAACTAACACGACACGTTTGAGCTGCTCAGCGCTGACCGTTTATCAGCTTGGACTGCAATGCAAACAAACTTGCACAAACCCCGAACAGCTTTATTCGGGAGCCAACGTTGATTTTGCAACACTGTTACTGCTGCGAGATGCAGTGAGGAGCATTTGAAAATGCCGCACAATGAATAAGGTTGCTGCGAGATCTAGTGAGAATCTTTCAAATTCTGGCCAAAATTCTCTGTTATAAACAGGGCTGATGTACGTCAGAAAACCAGATTAGTAATACTAACTATATGAAAAAATATTACTGTCAAATGTGTCATATAATAAAAATACTCTAGTTCACTGTATATGACATATAATAAAAGTTCAATGTATGTCATATAATAAAAATACTCTAGTTCACTGTATATATCACTGTATATTTGTTTTATTAAGGAATAAGTCTGAAGCACACAATAAAATAATTTATTAGTATTATCTACAGCTGTATATACAATTACACACCCAGGTATCGGATTAGTACTCGGTATCGGCCGATACCCCGAGCCCAGGTATCGGAATCGGTATCGGGAAGGAAAAAAGGGTATCGGAACATCTCTAGAATTTACCCATTTCTTATGTTTTCATTTTTTAAAGTATCGATGCCTCTAGAGAAGATGGATCATTTGGGCGGATAGTTAATGATGACCACAAACATCCAAACTGTAAGATGAAGAAAATGGATGTGAATGGAAAGCCACACCTTTGTTTGTTTGCCCTGAATGACATTAAAGAAGGAGAAGAAATTACCTATGATTATGGAGAAGAAGACTACCCGTGGAGAACACAAGTATGTTGCACAACACCCTGTGTTCAGAATACCTCATTGTTGCAACACGTTAGTGGTAGTATATTTAGGGCCCTTTTTATCCTTCACAGGGATTTTTTTGGTTAATTGTTTATCTATAATGGAGACTCAACATTCCCACGGCACACTTTTAGTCATCATTTCAGTTCAAACTTGTGTGTTGAACTGGATGAAACAGGTCCACCTAATGAACTATAACGTTGTGCGTGAAAGGTCCTCATGAATGTGTGCAGACAGAGATTGGCTGGACAGGAACAAATGTTTTAAAGTGCCCCTATTATGCCATTTTAAAGGTAGTTAATATTGTTGTATTAGTCTCTTAAAACAGGTTTACGTGTTTGCAAGTTCAAAAAACACTTTAGTTTTCTCCAAAATTAGATTTAATTTTACCCCGTTTCTAAATGATTCGTAAACGACTCGTGTGAAGCAGTTCGAAGAATCAGTCTCTCTAAACCCCTCCTTTCCGTGAGCCCTCACTGCTGTGATTGGTCAGATGGTGCAGTCCTTCATGATTGGTCTACCGCTACAGCGCAAAAACGAAACGCCCATTGGCATAACTGAATGACAGCTGTGGAGACCTGTCAATACATAGAAAAGATAGGGTAAAATCGAGGCTATCAATTCGAGCCGGAGTCTGACGATGAAACGGCTGAAGTGGCACATCGACAAGAAACTGTTTCGCAAGCACGACTGGAGCAGGACGTTTCTCAGTGGGTGTCATATGTTACCTGTTAAAAGTGCTTGCAATTTGCTTTTGTAAGCGAACCGGGCACACCTCTACGTTGTGAACTTCAACATTGTATAATGCATAACACCTGCGTTAAGCCATCGTTTATCATTATCATTACTTAAACTAATAAGGCAGACAGACAGTCAAGCTGCATCAATCACAATTTTTAGACTACATTGTACTCACAGCTGAACAACAGAACTACAGAAACGCAAGTTAGCCGGTTACCAAGACATGTGCGGGGTTGTTAAACACCATAACGTACACAAAGACGTATTTTGAACGATCGCTAGAAAATACAATCATCAATTATTAATCATACTTACAGGTAGAAGTTCAGAGGAGCAAGCCGGTCCAAATAAACTGGGCACTGATCCATTTTTTTTAAAACCAAGCGTTTGGTGAATCCCGTGTTGTAACGTTACTCCCCAAGATTGGAAAAGCAGTCATCAGTAAAATGACGCAAACACAACACAAGACTGGAATTGTACTGCTGAGGTGGTGTTGTTGAAAAAATGAATGTTAACCACTCATTCTTTGTAGATTCATCTTTCGGAAGCGCATATAAAACAAATTTACTCTCACAGCGCAGGATACAGCGTCGTCTTGACATGATGTAATCCACGTGAAAATTGTACTGTTTGTGGGCGGACAAGTTGTTCGCGACATAGAACGTGGGCGGACATTATGCAAATGTATTAGCTCGTGACGTGTGGCCGTAACAGAAAAAGATTCGAATTGCTGAGGACTCGTTTAGGCGAATGTGAGCCGACTCTTTTTTTTTTTTTTTTTGATAGACAAAAACTTCATTTGTCGTGCACTGTCGGCGTCACAACTTTGCAGATAGTTTATGTTCACATACAGCTACATGACACACTACATGAAATATCATATTTTAAAAGGCATAATAGGGGCACTTTAAGATGAAGTTGATTTTTCTTCTGAAGTCTTAGACATCAGATTTTACCTCTGTCTTTTACAGAAAACCAGCATTGCTGCATATAACAAGGCAGAAAGTGACTCTGATCCTTCCCTCCAGTCAAAGATGAATGATGCTACTGGTCAAAACAACTCTTCTCAACAGGTATGTTCACATTTATTACTTAAGATTTAGAAGACTACTTTCTGTCATTGTTATGTTTATTGCATATTTAAGTTTAAGAACAAAGTTATGTTCTATCTAAACTTTTCAGCTTACCATACCATAACTATTAGGGATATTAGAAAATATCGATACACGTGTGTATTGCGATTTATTTTGTTTGGCGATACTGTATCGATTCTTAAAAGCACAATATCAATATAAAAAAAAATCATACAAGATTCATGGCAGTTGCTTCGTTTTGAGTTTATATCCTGACTGCAAGATTGCAGTCTTCTTATCTCTGAACTTGAACAGTGACAGAAAATATTAGCATAAGGGCACACCACAAATGTTAGCATTAATAGAGGATGAAAGAATAGTTCCTGCTCCCGGTCCAGAAAGCTAAAGTGTGGCGTCATTTCGGCTTTTAAGGTAACGTCCACCCCACCCAGGGCCACGGCACAAGTACCGCCTCGGCAGCACGGCGGTTCCGCTGCTTGCCACGTCCCGTGTTAAAGGGCCTTCGTGCCGGCGTGGTGGGACTGTTTTGTGCAGTTGATGCATGCTCGAATCGCTATCTCTGTGATTTCACGTGGAACATAATTACAAACTGAAAAACTTGCGAAATTCTCAGAACAAAAAGGTTCTCAGAATGTCCAATATCTGTATTTATTTTGTTTTACAATTCTGTTGTTTTCTTTAGGAATCGTGCAAGCACTTTATTTTTCATTGATATTAAGCAGGTGTAATTCTTAAGTTCAGATAAAAATGTTCTGACGTTGTATGTTGTAATTGTAAGCTTAAGTTGTAAATCAGTGGTCTAACAATATATGTGACCCTGGACCACAAAACCAGTCATAAGGTTAAATTTTACAAAACTGAGATATATACATCATATGAAAGCTCAATAAATCAGGGATGTCATTTTTTCCGGATTAATCCGGAATTCCGGGTTTTTTCGACCTGAAAATGTGACCTATGTGAATCATGCAGATCTGTAAAAAAAAAAAAAAGAAAAGAAAAAGCCCTGCCGCTCCCACCACGCGCATCACGCACTGTGCATAGGGTACCGAGTGCTGAGGGGGCACCAAAAAATAGTCTAATGAAAAATCAATAATTATATTTTAATTATTATATTAAATATATAGCTCACTGAATCTGATGGCCGCAAATAGTTTCTCCCGGAATCTTGAGCGAGGGAGTGAGTGCGAGACTGCGTAGCGCGTGCATGACAGAGGGAGAGAGAGCAAGAGACCGCGCGTATGTGCCTCATGAAGCACATGTAAGACAAACTCTACATTATCCCGCTTATTACATGGCTACCTACAAAATAAATCAATAATTTGACACAAAATATTGATTTTAAAAGGAGTTTATTGATTTAAAATGATTTATACAGCTTCCGCTAAACAAAATAGTCCGTCTCACTTCTCATACTCAAGTAGAAGTACAGATACTTGTGGTAAAAAATACTCTGGTAAAAGTAGAAGTACTGATTTAACTTCTTTACTCAAGTAAAAGTAGCCATGCGAATGATAACCATTTTTTATGCAAAGCTAACGTTACCTGGACCACACAAATGCTAGAGTGCAAGCTGAGAAACCTAAGTGGGTATGGAAAAAAGGTTCTATATAAGCCATTGCCTACATTTTAAATGGATGTCTGCAAAATAGGCCTAAAACATCACATAGCCTATATGGTTATTGTGACTAGTGTTGTCACGGTACCAAAATTTCAGTATTCGGTACCAATACCAGTGAAAATCCACGGTTACCAATTTCGGTACCAAAATAAAACGCAATAACATTAATTGAACAACACACTATTTTTTATTAATAAAGTTAAAGAAAAATAAAATGTGCAAAAACCAATGTCATTCGTTATACTTATCTAAATTTAGTTTCAGGTTTTTCCAAGTAATAAAAGTATTGTAGGATTGTAAACATTTTAATAATTAAATAACAAATAAATAAATTACAGGCATTCAAAAAATGTACACAAGCTTCATCCAAAACTTTGTTTCTGCTGCTTCTAAAAACATCTGTACTGTTGTCTGTTTTAGAGTTTGCTGGGGTGTTTCATGATCTTCCTCAATCTGCAGCTGTAAAAAGAAAATATAATACATTTAAGTAAAGCAGTGGGCTAAGTCTGACCAGATGCAACATTAGATCATTGACACCAGCAAAAATATTAATTTTCAGTAAATAACAAACCTCAGCTTTTATAATAAATTTAGATAAGATTACATATATTAAGTTAACTGTCTATAACAGATAGAAACTGCAGTATTGAAAACTCTTTACAATACGATTTCATTTGTTAGACAACATGACCTTACAAAAAACAAACAGTAGTTATATGGCAATTATTCTTCTTAAGGTTAGGCTCATTTCAACATTTACTAATCCATAAAATCATGTTAAACTGTTAAACATAAACAAACATGAATGATCATGTGTTTGCATTGAATAACATTTTGAATTAATGTTGTAAAAATATATTGTTCACTTAAGTTTGTTAGATAATGCATGAATTTGATCTTATTGTAAAGTATGACAAAACTAAACTGCAGATCAAACGTGTTTTATTTGACTGTACTTTTATTTAATCCAAACTGCGTTCATATTTAATAATAAAAAGCTTTATAAACCTGCTAGAGTTATCCAGCCAAGAATAAGAATGTTTTCTGACAGACTGATATTAAGGACATAAACATTGTTAACGATACATTTGTACATTCTTTAACACACATATTTTGGATAAACAGGTCATTTGTGTGCATGGGCGACATTTGACTCTTGAGTCAGGGGGGGCAAGAAAAAAAAATCAGATGTAAGCATTAAAGCAGTGCCCTACGGTATTGCAGCACATCAAAGCAGTCAATTAAAGCGCTGCACTTCAGCCCGGGCCGATGGGCCCTGACTTTTTTTTACACCCCAGGGCTACGGCTTCGGGCCAATTTTCACGTCATAGTTCAGACCCGGGCTGGCATCGGGCCTGTTTTAGGCTTCTCCTTATTTTCATAATTTAGACATCCATCAATTATGGTGAAGAAAAAAAATTCTGCGCTGGTGGAAACAACACGAAACTTCACTTTCGCTTTCACTTTTGAGACCGACTCAGACATCGTTTAGTGTGCTTTAGCGCAGCTGAATCCGTGTTCAAGCGCACACAATAGGCTAAAACTCGCCCCAAGCACCAGCAAAAATAAATAACAATGAATGTGTCGAGGAAAGAGTAAGGACATAAATGAATTATTTATTAATTAATTTGTGTATTCTGAGTCAGTGTCGCAAAGATCCTGACTCGCAATCTCCTTTTTGGACGCGCCTTTAGAGAGAAATTCATCTTTACGGATTACATGAAACAGTTTGTGCTTTTGATTTGTTTTATTTCGTTAAGTAATAATTTAAAGCTTTCTATAAATGTATTTATTATGTCTGTGAGGCATGCATTTCGCTTCATTTTGTTAAGCACTCCTGTTCAAGAACCAGACGGCAGAAAGCACATAATTTTTGTTTTCTTTATTTTATAAAAATGCTGTAACGTTTTTTTCGATGTATTACTCGTACTTTGTGAGCAAAAATGACGGATAATTTTAAATTGCTTCCAATGAAAAAAATGCAAGTGATCGTGCTGGTGCCTCGATGTCCTGCAAGCTTTAGCTTCCACTTTCTGCACAAACTATGCGCATATCGCACATTTATCTGTAACGTTTAAACTACCATTTTTTTATACTTGAACTGTTTTATATCTATAGATTTCATTTTAGGCAAGTCGTGATGATTTGAGAAGGCAAACTGATCAAACAGACTATGATCAGTCTTCCGCTGGGCGCTGTTCGGTAAATATATATATATTTAACGAATAAAAAATGCTCCAAGCGTTTTTCTAAATTAGCTAAATAAAAAACGAAACTAAATATAAACATTTTGCCATTACATACAAAACTGAACTATTTTATAGCTGAAACAGTAAGTTGTTTTGGGAGAAGGGGAAAATATATTTTTATCCCGTCTATTGCTTCACCGTTATTTCGAGAATAAACCCAGCGTAAATATGCAAATGTCACTCCCAAAACATATCAGCTTGCATGTGCCGAAAAACGAAAGTTTCATACAAATTCTAAATGGATTATAGCCTGGAAAGTGCAAAGCACGCTCCCCTTATTATCACTAAAAGTTCATAGAGATCTCACAAAATTCCGTTATAATTAATAAAGCTCTCTAAACTACACAATTAATATTTTATTTACATCGCGTCTACACTCATAAGATGATTCACGAGCGCACAAAACGGCACTTAATAAAAACCGATCAGGCGCTTTCAGCAGTGAGTGAATTCTGACAAGTGTTTCTAATTGTTCGGAAACAACAGATATGTCTGTGATTGGCTACATTGCTCAATGCTGCAAAAACACGTTGGATAGTTTGCCAGATCTTCAATTGCTTTGCTTTCGTTTGAGGGTTATATAGCACCGTCTAGTTCCCAAATACAACCGAGCCTAAGCTTGGCTAAAGCAGTTGCAGCGGGGCTGTCGAGGATTCCATGACTAACCACAGGGGGGGCAACTGCCCCCCCTTGCCCCCCCCTAATGTCGCCCATGTTTGTGTGTATAAATAGTACATATATCATGTCTTCCTTTTTTCTTTTACCCTAATAAAAATTATGGGAGCGTTAAATAGCTCAAAATCGTTCTAAGGCCCAGCATATTAGCGTTAGCCGCTTATGCTAATGATTAACTACATTACAATCCGACTTTCAAATTAAAATATGCAATAATGTTAACCGGGTCGACCGGATAGTCGGTACCACCGGTACTAAAGAAAACCTGGAACCGTAACATTTTAATTTTTTTAGTACTGACTTGGTACCGAAGTACCGGGACTTTTGACAACACTAATTGTGACAGAGACTGGGACTCCAGGTTAATGAGATTCTGACTGAGTAGTAAGATATGAATTCAATTGTGAATTCAATTGTGATTCTGTGAAAATTGAATTCACAGACCCAGTTTCTCTTTTTTAATCTTCCCCTTAACATTTAAAGGAATCTATGTAGACTATGTAAGCCTAATGATTTTTCCGCAAATGAATGCTGCCGAATCCGTCGAGTTGCATGTTAAATAAATTACAATGTATTTTTTTTGTTCAAATAAGTTGTTATGGGTCCTGCTTTACTATCCATATAGATCCGCCACCAGTTTGATCGGCGTGGGGGGGGTGTTGTCTTAGTATATTTTCCTGCTTTTTTGTCCTTAGCCAATCACATGCCTGATAAATAAGCTTTCTATTGATGTATGGTTTGTTAGGATAGGACAATATTTGGCCGAAATACATCTATTTGAAAATCTGAAATCTAAGGGTGCAAAAAATCAAAATACTGAGAAAATCACCTTTAAAGTTGTCCAAATTAAGTTCTTAGCAATGCATATTACTAATCAAAAATTACATTTTGATAGGTTTACAGTAGGGCTGTGCGATATGGACAAAAGAAACCTATCACGATTTTCTTGAACAGTATTGCGATTTCGATTTTAATCACGATTTTGACACAGACATGCTTTACATGTGAATCTAAAACATTTTTTTTAAAGGAAAACAATTAGATCTTTATCAAAGACCTGTAATATGTCTCTAAAACAGAAGGTGGAAAAAAAATCACCTAGCAGGTGAAAAAAAGTTAGGAGCACCAAAAAAAATGTAGGCGCACCCAATTTCTTTTTATTAATGCACTGATCTTGATTCTTCATGGCTGATTCTGACTGCAGATGTTTTACAAGCACATGATCAAAGTAGGCTTCTATTTAAATATTCAAAGTGCAAATAGAGACCGAATTTTTCAAACTATAGACAACTGCACAATATATTTTTATAGCCCACATACTAATAACTGCCTAGATATTTTATGTAGCCTAATTTGCGCGCATTGAGGAGTCGCTCTCTAAACGCGGGATATTAAAATTGCTTTTGAATGCGTGTCAGCGTTTTACTTTTGGTTTCGTTTTAACGATCTTGCGGCGCTCAAACTCTCAAAGGCGCTGAGCGTGCATTCTACAATAAAAGAGATTATTATAACAAAACCATTTGAAATATGAGAGGACACAAACAGGATTTTGAAAAGCATGTCCCCAGTGAAAATTACGCGCCTGTGTGAATGGAACTCTGCCGCTGAGTTATCATCTGATGTGGATGAATGCCGCGTTGTACAGTAACGTATATGGACACGGAGGCGCCAGAATTGTATCTGACAGAATGTACGCTATAGCACGAAATATATTATATTTCTTCAAAAGCGGTTTGTTGAGACCTTTTATTTTTCACAACCGAAAGAGAGAATGGCGAACCTGTCACTGTATCAGCTCACAGCAGTCTGTGCAGTAGTTAGGCTAGCGAAAGTTTTGTAAAGAAATGAAACCAAGTCGGACCACAACAGTTTCTTGCACTTGCACGAATGGTCCCAAATATAATTTCAGGTCAGGCAGATTAAATTTTGGGAGCATATGCGACCAAAACGTTCACAATTTCGAGCCCTGCCTAGTAAAGGTAGAACAAAATGTCTTTAGAACAGACCTCTGCCAAAAAGTAAGTATGTGTGTGCGTGTATTTGAAAAAACAACAACCCAGACCACAGTGTCCCACATAAAAACAATTAGAACACTGACAGAGTCTAGCTGCTTTCTGCTAAGAAAACCAGCATGACCATTTCTGGTTTCAAGCATGAACGTTGGCATGTTCTTGCTCTCTGTTTAGGCGCGCTGTGTTGTGATCGGTTAAAATAGCATGCTGCGGGAAAAGTATCAGTCGAGTGCGTGCAAAAAATCGTGCTGTAAGGCGATTTAGAAATCGTGTATGTTCACATCGCGATTTCGATACGATTTCAATTAATCGCACAGCCCTAGTTTACAGTAGGAATTTTACAAAAAATCTTCATGGAACATGATCTTTACTTAATTTCCTAATGATTTTTGACATAAAAGAAAAATCAATAATTTTGACCCATACAATGTATTTTTGGCTATTGCTACAAATATACCCCAGCGACTTAAGACTGGTTTTGTGGTCCAGGGTCACATATATCTGTTTATGAAAGCTTACATTTTATCATTTTTTATACATATATTTTTTATACATAAATGTATATTTATATTTTTTAATACATTTTATACATTATTTTCCCCCTTTACTCATACTGCACAAAAAAGTGGTTCATTAACATGGAATGTTACAGGGACTGATTAATGCCGATGCAGGTCCTACTGTGTGGTGTTGTTTTTTTTTTTTGGTTTCGGTATGCTGGTGTGTTCTTAATTACAGCTTTCCTAAAATTATGTCCTATTCATAAAATAAGAAATATCCCAATATATCGCAATGTATCGTAACATCGTATCCCAGTATCCCTGTATCGTTATACTTATCGTATGATTGGCAATACACAGCCCTAATAGTAATGTAAAGTGTTGTTAATATTTGTGCTTTTTATTTACAGATTGCGACACAGCTCCAGAATGAAAATGAGATTTTTGTACCAAGACTGAGACAGACTAAAAGTATAATAGTAAGTTCAAGTTGCAACAAGTGACTCAAATGTCATATTGAACAGGACTTTTGAGCTGAATTCATAACTTATTCTTATAATTCTTCATTAATTATTCACCCTCATGACCTTTGTTCATCTTTAGAACACAAATTAATAATTTAAGAAATATGAGAGCTTTCCTAACCCTCTATAGACAGAAATGCAACTAAAATATTCCTAGGCCCAGAAAGGAAGTAAGGACATTGTTAAAATAGTCGATGTGATTAGTTGTTCAACCTTAATTTTATGAAGCTACAAGAATACTTTGTGCACAAAGAACAGAAATAACGACTTTATTCAATGACTTCTTTTCTTCCGGGTCAGTCTCCACTGCCATTCACGAGAGTACCATGCGCTGTGCCTTGTTTACAAGCAGTGTTGGGGAGTAACTAGTTACATGTAACGGCGTTACGTAATTTAATTACAAAATAAATGTAACAGTAATTCGTTACAGTTACTGTGAAAAATGTGTAATTAAATTACAGTTACTTATGAAAATGTTAAAGATTACAAATGGGGTTACATTTAAAAATTTTCTTTAAAAATCTGGGATATGTTGAATAATATTAATCTGTTGCTTTGCCTGTTTTTGATATGCACGATGCCTTCTGCTAAGGCCATTTAATAAATCGGTACTATTCTGATGCTTTTGATTGGTTTTCCGGTTTGAATATGCGACGCACTACGTCTGCCAATAACGTTAATCCTCTTTGCCAGTGCATTCTTCGTCTCTCTTTCTGTATTCGAGATCAATATTAAAAACATTCATAACAAATTAGCTAGCCTGCTAGCTGCCTTTTCCAGAAACACTTGTATTTATGAACCCTTTCACAAAAAAAAAAATCGCATTTTCAAACCATTTTAATTTTGAGTGTCATTTGTAAAATTAGTCTTTAGACTACTGCATGATTTTCAGCTGAAACGTGACTAATGATTTGAAGGATGAAAATCCGCTGCAGTTCTGTTTATTTTCGAAAAATATAAATCTATTTTTCTCGAGGGCTTGAAACTTTTCTCTATAATGATCGATGTTGACCTAACATGCCACCTAGTGGACAAATCTCTCAATTAGTTTGTTCCATTTTGTCCCAGTTGGTCATTGAATGTAAGCAGTGTTTTAGATGAAATGTAACTTTATTTAAAACAATAAAAAAACAACAACAACAACAATACCATAGATTTTATGACACAGCTACAATGATGGAGTCTGTTTGGATTTGGCAGTATCTATTCTAGAATTTATTCACACAATAGAGGTAAAAAATTAATAGTATGCAGATTTTTACTATTTTTTATTTTATCAGTAAGAAGAAAAAAACGTGTTTTTACTACATTATTATAATCTAGAATTGTGTTTTCTCTTAAATATAACTAAAAAATAATTATCTGCTTTTTTAGAGGAAACATTCAAGAAATCTTTTTTAAGATTTAAGTTTTTTTTCAAGGCATTGCTAGTGTGTCCTGTCAAAGCTATACAAAAATTTGATTTTGTGACAACAGTAAACATTTTTTTTGTTATAAGGTCTGGTTTTGTGGTGGCTGTACTTTAAAATTAAATTAATATAATCTTAATTCAAGTGATGAAAGATTTTGAAATTCTAACAGTAAACAGAGTGCTACTGTAAGGTCACACCTGCTTGGTATAAAATTGAAATGATTTAGTTGAAAATATCCATTAGAAACTTAAAAGTAATCAAAAAGTAATCAGATGTAACTAGTTACTTTACTTTTATAAAGTAATTGAAAAGGTACACTACTTATTACATTTTAAATAGGGTAATTTGTAATCTGTAATCTATTACATTTCCAAAGTAACCTCCCCAACACTGTTTACAAGCAGATGAATTCTCACGCATGTGTCGTGGTACTCGTTATTTTTGTTTTCTTTGGACACAAAAAGTATTCTCTTAGTGAACCACTGATGTCACATGGACTATTTTAACACTGTCCTTACTACCTTTCTGGGCCTGGGAGCGTTTCAGTTGCATTGCTGTCTATGCAGGGCCAGAAGGCTCTTGGATTTTATCAAAAATATTCTAATTTGTCTTCCGAAGATGAATGAAGGTCTTACAGGTTTGGAATGACATGAAGGGAGAGTAATTAATGATAGAATTAATTTTGGGGTGTACTGTCCCTTTAATATATTCTTAGGGGATCAATCATTTGGACTACAAAAGATCAAAGTTCATCACCCCATTTATGTAATCAAGTTTTTAATTAATTGTTCAGGTACATTAATTATCTCAGTAGTTACCATTGTATGTGTTAAATTACTGATCAATTAATTGTCACATTTCTAACCATTATCTTTTTAGATAAAAGATCTTCAAGATTCTGATGACCTTTTTGATTCTACACCAGGGAGTTCAGATTCTTACTTTACGGATACTACTTCCGAAAGTGACTGCGACAGTGATGCTAGTCTTATACCAAACAAAACAAAACTTCAGCTTCTTTATGATGAACTGAATGTTGAGTACTCTGGCTCAGTGAGTTCTCTTGACTGTGACACAACACCAGATAAAGAGCAGAGCCTTGCATCTGAAGCTTCTGGAACAGAACAACCATGTTCAAGTCAGAACGCAATAGATGGCGTAGTTGTTAGTGCATACCAAAAAAGAGGTGTTAGTAGAGTGTACAACAAAAGACATTACTGCGTGTATTGCTCTAAACCTTACGCTAAGATGGCAAGGCATCTAGAAAGTTCACATGCAAAAGAATCTGATGTGGCTAAAGCGCTAAGCTTCCCGAAGAGTTCCAAGGAGAGAAAAAAACAGCTTGATTATATTCGCAACAGAGGAAACTATGCTCACAATGCTGCTGTTATGGAAACAGGAAAGGGGGAACTTGTGCCATACAAACGACCACCTAAAGAAGCACAGGGAAAAGATTTCATGCATTGCGCATACTGTCAAGGACTTTTTACAAGAAAGGTCCTGTGGCGACATATGCGCACTTGTAGACTTCAACCTCAATCAGTTCCCGTCAAACCAGGAAAAAACCGTGTTCAGTCCATGTGCATAAACACAGGGACTGTGCCTTCAAACATGACTGAACAACTATGGGAAGTAATTAGTGCCATGAATCCTGACCCAATCACAGATGTTATAAAAAATGACAAAGTAATTATTGATGTCGGCCAGCACTTGTTAAACATAGGTGGACTATCAGCCAAGAATAAACAGTGTGTGCGAGAAAAGATGCGAGAATTGGGAAGGTTGGTTCACAACGCTAGGAAAGTCACCTCCTTAAAAACTATAGAAGATTGTTAGCCTGGGTTTCCCCATACTGCCTTGCGCAGCGCGATTTTATTCACGCTGCTAGTCTAGTCTGGAAACCATGGACCTAATTTTCACCTAAGATAGGGAACCAATCACAGAACGGGGAGGGAGCAGCAAGACGATGACGCCTTCTATGCGACTCACTGAAGCAGTTTGTTAATAACTATGGATCCAGCATGGCAGCAGACGCAAAGTTATCTTTCGATGCAGCCTTACACCGTGTCTACACCGTACGCGAGCGGCGCGATGCGACGCGACAAATGACATTAGAACCTATTATGCTGTCTACTAGGGATGTAACGGTATTGTAAATACCGTCGTACCGCAATAGCAAATTTTTTCGATACTACCGTGGTCACATGACTCAATAAAACGATAGGTCTTCTGAGAAAAGTTTGCTCAGGCGAATGGAGCGAACGGGAGGTAGCGGGAACTACAATTCCCATCAGCCCAGGCGTGGCCATCATCCTTTGCGGTCTGTTGTCGCTACAGAGTATGTGAGCGGAGTGAAGCGGTGTGATTCTGAATGGAGGGAGGAGCGGATGCTTGAAAACTCGGAGCGTCGTGGTTTTAACTCGCTCCAAGACCGCTCCATCATGAGAACAACTCATGCCAACGGTCCGTAATATAACTGCATATTAAGCAGGAATTCACATGCTAAACATATTTCGCTTGATAGAGATGGATCACTCAAATCAGAAATAATGTGAAGGCTACGTTGACGGCAATGGACATCATATGAGCGGTAAATTATAGTTCACAAGTTTGTTCTTCCTAGATACTTAATATTTTTAGGCGAAAGCATCATTTAAACAGGGACAGCACTTATTCACACGCAATCACTCTGTTAATGCATTAAAACAAATGTAATGATATCCGATTTCGAATGAGCAGAAATCTGTAAGAAATGCAGCGATCCATAAAATAACTGATGAAAAATGTATTTTTATTTTCATTACAAACTTTGTACTGCATAAAGGAGCAATTATACTATTTTAATGTTGATGTTATTAGCTTGGAAGCTGGAGTGGAGCGATTATTAAATGCACAGAGCGCGGAGGGGAAATTGTTGCCACTCCACTCCGCTCACATACTCTGGTCCCAAGTGAGATGGTTTTTTCTGTTGCAGGGGACATTGTAAATGCCCAGACAGTATCCCCGACAGTAATCTGCTGCCGCGTTCTATTTATGACGTGCTCACACAAAGTTTAAATGATTTGCAACGGTCGCGTCTAGTGTAGACAGACTTTAGCTGTTGCGGCACGGCAACTGTCGTGTCCGGTGTAGACACGGTGTATAGTGTTCTAAGTTGTTTAGAACGCAAGTTTATTTTTAATAAAGAGCAACTTTTGGCGTTCACTCTACATATGTCATCCGGTATAATTGAAACAATTGACTATGAGCTACGCACAGGCGCATTTGATAGACATTCGTATCGCCCAATAAATGGCTCTGGGCATTCGTAAACCACGCCTCAAATACGAGAAAATGAACATGTGGTTCCCAGACCACGAATCATGACGAAGTCATAACGTGGTCTGGCATTAGCCAGGCTAGAAGATTGTGTAAATCCAAAGAAATAAAAAAGTAATCCACAACCTTGTTTATGTTTGTGTTGCTCGGTAACCGCTTTGTTGGAACCACAACTGCTTCTGAGGAATTACATTGTTTGGTGGAAAAAATACAGTTTTTATTCATATGATTACACTTTATTTGCTGTTTTTTTCATGAAACCTTACTACGTAAATGGAATAAAAACAATAAGCCCTGTGAAGCCGTGGTTTACAGTAAATTTATAACAGCTAAGGGGTGTTGTTAGGCACAACGCAAAGTGGCTTCTTGAGGCTTATTGCTTTAGTAAGACACACTTTCTAACATACTTTCTCACATGCTTTTCTTATTTTTTCTTATTTTTTTTTATTTTTTTTTACTTTTCCTATGCTGTTTTGTGTAAATGAGTGGTTCTATGTACTGCTGCCATTCATCATATATACACTATAAAACAATTTCTTTTTCAAACTCTCAGTTTTACAAATCTCCAGTAGCTTTAAAAGCTTTGAAAAAAAAAAAGTCAATTTTAAATATTCAAATACCACTGATGGAGAATCAATGTCTCCAGATCCATCTGATGAGGTTCTTGAAACCAAAAATTGCTTTCCATTAGTCCTCAACACCAACCAGACCTGCCCAAGTACACAAATACATTCAACAATGTATTCACATGAAAAAGAGAAGAAAGTGGATGGATGCTGTACCTTGTTATGCTCAGTTAAAATGGCCAGACTGGCATTCCTCTTAGAACAGAAGCTCTCAGCAGCGCTGCAGTCACTGCGGCCACTCCAGAACAAATAAAACACATTGTCATGGAGAAGCCACATTTCTGAATTATAAGAAAGAAGAGTATAAAACATAGAATAGTTTGTTAGTTGATTGGTTTGTATTCGTTTTGTGAGTGTCATCTGCTAAACAGGGCAGGTTTAGAGCAAAACCACAAAAGACAGTTTGGTTTTTCAGTTTAGCTCAAAAGATGATACACAACATTGTCAAAATGACGAACAATGTGTAAACATTTAAGACAGAAATGTATCAAACTGGAAATAATTTAACAATGAAGTATGTGTGAATCAGTTTATGTTCAGTAAGTACATTTTTTACACCAGTAAGTAAAAATTTAAATAAACCTTTTTGTCCTTTTATTGGTTATGTTTCTTTGTTGTGAGAGTCTAGGGGGGAAACATGATATTCAGAAATGTAAAATATTTTACAGACACAAATTTTTCTATATTATTATTTTGTGCCTCAATAAATTTCAAATGCTGTGCAATGATACTTACAGTTTAGGCCCACAATGACAAGGATGATGGCTGAGATAAGAATGTTCACAGCAAACAGTAAAAACACATACTTTATTTCACGGAGTTCTGTTAAACAGATTAATAAAGATCTGTAAACTACATGAAAAATTTTGTTCCAACAATTCCATTCATCCTTCCATCCTCTGTTATCTTACCTGAGACCAGTGTTGTACTGTTAATAGTTCCCTGGTGTGCAGTAGGTGGGAATTGAAGACACTGATAAAGATCTTCTGTTTTAACAGCATCATTTGTCTGCATCTCCCTCTTCTCTGCAACTCCCTCACCCTCTTCATATTCATTTGCGGACACAGAAAAACGCTGCTGCAGCTCCATCATGCTCACAAGCACTTCAGTAATTGCACATGCACACAGCTGTAAGAATCATATATCACACCCTCTGAGGATAAAAAATGTGATGCTGAATGTTGTTTGTGGTTTTGTTGATTAACATGCAAAGCTATAGCACAATTTTCTCTGTGCTGCTGACTTTCTTTTTTCTTCTGCACTTCCTTTTCTGTCTATAGCCATAGTCTCTGACTAATTGGAAAAAGGAAGTAGTGGGAAATGTTAACTTAAAAAGTTAACTACAACTTGATGATCATGATCAAATTAATATTGCACCATCTGCAAAATGTCAAAAAAGCAGAAGCGAAAGCAATAAGCTGTCTTTACTTTTATCATTTTTGCAGAAGAGCTCCACCATGCATTTATTTGATCAAAATTACAGCAAAAACAGCACAATTTTGAAATATTTGTACTATTTAAAATAACAGTTTTCTATTTTAATATATTTTAAATTTTAATTTATTCCTGTGATCAAACCTAAATTTTCAGCATCATTACTTTACAGTCTTTAGTGTCACATAATCCTTTAGAAATTATTCTAATATGCTGATTTGATGTTCAAGAAACTTTATTATTATTATTATTATTATTATTATTATCAATACTAATAACAGTTGAGTAAAAATTTTCAGGATTCTTTGATGAATAGAAAGATCAAAAGAGCAGCATTTATCTGAAATAAAAAAGCTTTTGTAACATTATACACTATACCATACAGTCAGTATTTGGGAGGGGGTTATAGAAATTAATACTTTTATTAGCAAGGAGGTTTTAAAGGTGCCATAGAATGGAAAACAGTATTTACCTTGGCATAGTTAAATAATAACAGTTCAGTACATGGACATGACATACCGTGACTCTCAAACACCATCGTTTCCTCCTTCTTATATAAATCTGGTGTTTGCAAAAGACCACTGAAAAATAGGCTAATCCTAACATAACAGCGACTATTGCGTAAGAATCGCGATCATTAATAGTTACGCCCCCAACATTTGCATAGCCCAATCATCAGAAGTTCTGCAGCTAGGCTATTGTGAAAAAAACAAAGTGAAGACATAGAAAAAATGGCAGATCACAGAAATAAATGTTATGTTCCAGGTCGTGCAGGAGATGTTAAGTGCAGGGATGGTTGGTGTCTGTAACTTACTCAGAAAGGCAAGGAAAACAAATAAGGCATTCTAATAAAATAAGGCGGGCCACTGAAGGGACATGGTTAGCTTACTGTTAGCGGTAGCCTGTTATATTGCAGTATGTAAGATTTTACTTACCACATGAATGGAGAGCTGGAGAGATGACTGCGCGGATGATGGCGAATGATTTACAGATCCTGAGCATCACTAACAAGCATCTAAACTTATGTGGTAAGTACTGCTGCTGCAGTATAAGGTTACACAGAGCACATGCAATCACAAAAGTGAAAGTAAAATGATTGTGCATTCAAAAGGGCAGTTTCAATAAACCGCATATTAATAGCGAGCTCCATGATTAAATATATATTTTCCTCCATGTGCAAGCTACGGAAATGAGCCGCTCTGTGAAACAGCCAATCAGAGCAGAGCTCATCATTATTATTCATTAACATGCCAAATAAGGTAGTAACAGACCATTTCATTCTAGGGACAAATCCTAGGGTTGTAAATGGACCTGTAAAACTGTTTCTGGAGAATTTTTGCCCTTTCCTATGCCATATTCTATGTAGATATCAGAGAACAATTTAAAATATTGTATCAATGCATTCTATGGTACCTTTAAACTAATCAAAACTGAAGACTTTTTATAATGTCACAAAAGATTTATATTTCAGATAAATGCAGATTATGTGACTACAGTACTGATGCTTAAAATTCAGCTCTGGAATAAAGCTTTGAATAGATTACATTTTAAAATATATTCAAATAGAAAACTTATTTTAAATAGTAAAAATATTTCAAAATTGTACTATTTTTGGATCAAATAAATGCAGGCTTGGTGAGCAGAGGAGACTTCTTTAAAAATCTTCCTGTTCAAAAACTTATGAGCAGAAACTGTTGAGCATGTACTAATATTTTATACTGCTTATGAAAAAGAAAGGGCACAGCTGTTGGAAGAATTGAGAGAGATGGGGTTAGGATGGGGATAGTTTTACACTTAAAACACTAACGTTACAATATAATAGATTAAATCATAAAAATATAGAATACATTAATGAGATATTAAGGAAATTTAGGTCTACTAAAATTGAGAAGATAATAGATTTTCCCTCCCTTTCTTTGGTCATTGTACACGGTCCAGCCCTGTAGGTGGCGGGAATGCTCCTATCGATTGTTTGCCAAGCGCCACAAACGCCAAAAGAAGATGAGGAACGGAAGCAAGCGTGCGACGTTACGTGACGTCCCGGAAGTAAAACGTGCTTAGATGATGCCATGAAGGTTGCGCCAGTTGTCTGGGCTTTTCGTTTTGTGAAAAAGATATATTCATTTCATTTATTAAGATTGCATATTGTATACACAGACTAGTCATTTTGGCCATCAAGACCAATTTTGAATGTTTAGTGTAAGTTTTGGTTTCATTTCTGTGCTCTTTTGTTAACTCTGCTTTTGGCGCTCATATTTCACTGAAAAAATGTTTTAGAGCTAGTGTATCGTCGTTATATATTAAGACGCGTTCATGAAAACACTGCTGCTTAGGTTTTAAATCTCAGTATTGTATTACAGATCCAGAGTCTTTTGTCACTGAGTTTGCCTGTCAATGGAAAGTGAAAAACGCACCGAGTGGAGTTCGGCTTTAGATGAAGGCTTACTTCAGTAAGTACAACACAGCTTAATGTAGGATTTTAAAGTCTTTGTGTTTAAAATGATTCAGCAACACGACTGTCCCTCTCTCTTGACAGGAATTCCATTTCTGCGGTGATTCAGCCGGATCCTTCCCCATGGAGCTTATCAGCCGGGCCCTGGTCCACTCAGAGCAGCATCCCATCAGTATTAAATCAGTATCCTGAAGCACCAAATTACAGCACTTTTATCCCCAGCAATGAAACACAGAGCCAAAACGTACAGGTCTGAAGAAGCTCCTAATGACACATTTCACAAAAACTATCATCGAAATGTAATTTTATGTAATTTATTTTTTGTTTTCTGCAACTATAGACGGAGGAATGGACAGAGGAAAGATCAACAAACACAAATGAGGACTGGGAATCAGACATGGTAAGTTTTCAGCATTTTACTGCAGATTTTGTGTGTTTGCAGGTGTGTGTTTGTGTGTTCTGGTTATCACCATGTGGGGACAAAATCTGTTTACACAGTCGCTTTGTGGGGACCCAAAATCAGGTTCCCATAAGAGAAACGCTTTTAAATGAATAGATGAGCTATTCTCTAGTTGCTGGTGACGTTTTAACATTGGTCAATAACACGTTTATTAGTGTGTGTAGGGGGTGTTCAGTTGGACCCCCAAACATTTCTGGCTCATAAATGCACTTCTCCACACACACACATATATTCCAAATATGTTTGGGTATGACCCACTTCCTAGTCCTTGTTAGGAAGGATTTCAGCAGCAAAATGAAAATGTAAGTGTTAATAAATTGACACTACACACGGAGAGCAAGGAAGAAGATTATTTGCAGGAGATGCCAACTAAGGATCTAAGAACTTGTGCAGAGGATAAAAAGTGAAACCCAAGGTAAGCACATATGTATCAAACGAATTAGGTTCATTAGATTTAAATAGGTAGCTAGTTAGTGCTAATTAACTGTTGAGGTCAAGTGTGGCCTGAAATGTTTCTAATGTTTTTCCAACTAGCTATCACCTAATAATAAAATTGAATGTATCTAATTTTAACAGACAATTCTCATCAGATCTTTAGCCTGACTGATTGCTAATAGAGTAATTTTTTTTAATATCTATTTTTTATGTGTGTGTGTGTCTAGTTAGCGTTGGTGCTGGAAGGGGGCAGGGGTGAATTATTTTAGATTTTATGTCAGGCCCTTCAGAGAGGTGACGGTTTGTTGCACTTGATGCCGGCTTTGTGTTTATAGTGTTTGATTTTTAATTTTGATATGAAGAATTAAAGATTGATATTTGTTTGTACTTTTTAAGTGAATATATAGAGACGGACAAATATTGATTGAACTTAGTTTTAGTTTCAACAGTAGTTGAAATAAACAGGGGCCAGTTGTTTAAAAGTAATTTGATCGGATTTTGGACATCGAATTGGATCATGTTTAAAAAAATGGGTTGTTTAAAAGAAAATTCTAAATTCGGATTAAATCACAAAAACCAATTTTGGTATTTATCTGGATTAAATCCTCAGTTTGTATTGTTCAAAACCTTTGTAGAAAGACTGGGATACTTTTGATCCAAAAAAAAGTGGATTATTCTGATAACAGCAGAAGGGTGGATTTCAGTAATAAAAATGTAATAAAACTTTAAAACTGGTTCCAAAAATATAAAATTTGTACTATAACATGTAATATATGCCCCAAACAGCTGTCAATCAAACAAACAAAAAAAAATGCATATATATAATTTATTTTATTTATTTTTTTTTTAATCACTGATTGTGAACTACAATGACACAATCATCAGAGATGGACCAGTCGGATATAGTTATTTGTGTAAAACATTGGCAACTCCCCCCTTTCTTTTTTTCCCTTCTAATCCAATTTCGCTTTGAAAAAACGGTACAAAAGTAAGATGGGTAACCTGATCTGAAATGAAAATAGTGAGTTGATGTCCTGAAGGCTGGCATTGTGCAAGATATTTAAATAAGCGTTAGTTATGATTTCTTGTGACATTGCTACATTATAATAATATTGTAATTAATGTTACATTAATTCAATAATATAAAACAGTGTTACATTACAACAACATTCTTATCTGCTTATTGAACATACTAGTTTGTGCATGTCTCCATTTTCACAGTGTCATTTATTTCACTTTTTTTTTTTTCTTTCAGTCCCCACGAATTCACTCCCTTAAGGATGCCATGCATCATGTTGTTTCAAAGACTGACAAAACACTCAAATTAGAAGTGAAGTATATCAATGCAGTGAAAGGTAAGGTGGTGTCTGGTGTGATTTATCAGTTAATAATTACTGTCATATGTGCATTAAATAGGCACCTGGTTGCAGCATATTTTAAATCTGCCACCAGCTTTTTTGTAGTATTTATTGCCATAGACTAATTAATAATGTTTGAATCAATAGGTCTTCCTGTTTTTTTGAAAATGTTTTTGCTTTATTTTGCAGGACGTGGTCTGTTTGCAAAGGGTTCCATTTGCAAAGGTGATTTTGTTGTTGAATATAGGGGAGATATAATAAATAATGCAGAACTGCAGGAAAGAAAAAAACGTTACCACGCATCCAGTACTGCTTTTATGTTTGAGTTCAAGTGGAGAAGGAAAACATGGTGGTAAGTCAAGTTACACCAAAGCTGTATTCCTTATGTTGTATTATAGGAAATGAGGCACAGATTTGTGGTAATATAATGTAATGCTTGAATTTACCCATTTCTTATGTTTTCATTTTTTAAAGTATCGATGCCTCTAGAGAAGATGGATCATTTGGGCGGATAGTTAATGATGACCACAAACATCCAAACTGTAAGATGAAGAAAATGGATGTGAATGGAAAGCCACACCTTTGTTTGTTTGCCCTGAATGACATTAAAGAAGGAGAAGAAATTACCTATGATTATGGAGAAGAAGACTACCCGTGGAGAACACAAGTATGTTGCACAACACCCTGTGTTCAGAATACCTCATTGTTGCAACACGTTAGTGGTAGTATATTTAGGGCCCTTTTTATCCTTCACAGGGATTTTTTTGGTTAATTGTTTATCTATAATGGAGACTCAACATTCCCACGGCACACTTTTAGTCATCATTTCAGTTCAAACTTGTGTGTTGAACTGGATGAAACAGGTCCACCTAATGAACTATAACGTTGTGCGTGAAAGGTCCTCATGAATGTGTGCAGACAGAGATTGGCTGGACAGGAACAAATGTTTTAAAGTGCCCCTATTATGCCATTTTAAAGGTAGTTAATATTGTTGTAATAGTCTCTTAAAACAGGTTTACGTGTTTGCAAGTTCAAAAAACACTTTAGTTTTCTCCAAAATTAGATTTAATTTTACCCCGTTTCTAAATGATTCGTAAACGACTCGTGTGAAGCAGTTCGAAGAATCAGTCTCTCTAAACCCCTCCTTTCCGTGAGCCCTCACTGCTGTGATTGGTCAGATGGTGCAGTCCTTCATGATTGGTCTACCGCTACAGCGCAAAAACGAAACGCCCATTGGCATAACTGAATGACAGCTGTGGAGACCTGTCAATACATAGAAAAGATAGGGTAAAATCGAGGCTATCAATTCGAGCCGGAGTCTGACGATGAAACGGCTGAAGTGGCACATCGACAAGAAACTGTTTCGCAAGCACGACTGGAGCAGGACGTTTCTCAGTGGGTGTCATATGTTACCTGTTAACAGTGCTTGCAATTTGCTTTTGTAAGCGAACCGGGCACACCTCTACGTTGTGAACTTCAACATTGTATAATGCATAACACCTGCGTTAAGCCATCGTTTATCATTATCATTACTTAAACTAATAAGGCAGACAGACAGTCAAGCTGCATCAATCACAATTTTTAGACTACATTGCACTCACAGCTGAACAACAGAACTACAGAAACGCAAGTTAGCCGGTTACCAAGACATGTGCGGGGTTGTTAAACACCATAACGTACACAAAGACGTATTTTGAACGATCGCTAGAAAATACAATCATCAATTATTAATCATACTTACAGGTAGAAGTTCAGAGGAGCAAGCCGGTCCAAATAAACTGGGCACTGATCCATTTTTTTTTAAACCAAGCGTTTGGTGAATCCCGTGTTGTAACGTTACTCCCCAAGATTGGAAAAGCAGTCATCAGTAAAATGACGCAAACACAACACAAGACTGGAATTGTACTGCTGAGGTGGTGTTGTTGAAAAAATGAATGTTAACCACTCATTCTTTGTAGATTCATCTTTCGGAAGCGCATATAAAACAAATTTACTCTCACAGCGCAGGATACAGCGTCGTCTTGACATGATGTAATCCACGTGAAAATTGTACTGTTTGTGGGCGGACAAGTTGTTCGCGACATAGAACGTGGGCGGACATTATGCAAATGTATTAGCTCGTGACGTGTGGCCGTAACAGAAAAAGATTCAAATTGCTGAGGACTCGTTTAGGCGAATGTGAGCCGACTCTTTTTTTTTGATAGACAAAAACTTCATTTGTCGTGCACTGTCGGCGTCACAACTTTGCAGATAGTTTATGTTCACATACAGCTACATGACACACTACATGAAATATCATATTTTAAAAGGCATAATAGGGGCACTTTAAGATGAAGTTGATTTTTCTTCTGAAGTCTTAGACATCAGATTTTACCTCTGTCTTTTACAGAAAACCAGCATTGCTGCATATAACAAGGCAGAAAGTGACTCTGATCCTTCCCTCCAGTCAAAGATGAATGATGCTACTGGTCAAAACAACTCTTCTCAACAGGTATGTTCACATTTATTACTTAAGATTTAGAAGACTACTTTCTGTCATTGTTATGTTTATTGCATATTTAAGTTTAAGAACAAAGTTATGTTCTATCTAAACTTTTCAGCTTACCATACCATAACTATTAGGGATATTAGAAAATATCGATACACGTGTGTATTGCGATTTATTTTGTTTGGCGATACTGTATCGATTCTTAAAAGCACAATATCAATATAAAAAAAAATCATACAAGATTCATGGCAGTTGCTTCGTTTTGAGTTTATATCCTGACTGCAAGATTGCAGTCTTCTTATCTCTGAACTTGAACAGTGACAGAAAATATTAGCATAAGGGCACACCACAAATGTTAGCATTAATAGAGGATGAAAGAATAGTTCCTGCTCCCGGTCCAGAAAGCTAAAGTGTGGCGTCATTTCGGCTTTTAAGGTAACGTCCACCCCACCCAGGGCCACGGCACAAGTGCCGCCTCGGCAGCACGGCGGTTCCGCTGCTTGCCACGTCCCGTGTTAAAGGGCCTTCGTGCCGGCGTGGTGGGACTGTTTTGTGCAGTTGATGCATGCTCGAATCGCTATCTCTGTGATTTCACGTGGAACATAATTACAAACTGAAAAACTTGCGAAATTCTCAGAACAAAAAGGTTCTCAGAATGTCCAATATCTGTATTTATTTTGTTTTACAATTCTGTTGTTTTCTTTAGGAATCGTGCAAGCACTTTATTTTTCATTGATATTAAGCAGGTGTAATTCTTAAGTTCAGATAAAAATGTTCTGACGTTGTATGTTGTAATTGTAAGCTTAAGTTGTAAATCAGTGGTCTAACAATATATGTGACCCTGGACCACAAAACCAGTCATAATGTTAAATTTTACAAAACTGAGATATATACATCATATGAAAGCTCAATAAATCAGGGATGTCATTTTTTCCGGATTAATCCGGAATTCCGGGTTTTTTCGACCTGAAAATGTGACCTATGTGAATCATGCAGATCTGTAAAAAAAAAAAAAAAAAGTAAAGAAAAAGCCCTGCCGCTCCCACCACGCGCATCACGCACTGTGCATAGGGTACCGAGTGCTGAGGGGGCACCAAAAAATAGTCTAATGAAAAATCAATAATTATATTTTAATTATTATATTAAATATATAGCTCACTGAATCTGATGGCCGCAAATAGTTTCTCCCGGAATCTTGAGCGAGGGAGTGAGTGCGAGACTGCGTAGCGCGTGCATGACAGAGGGAGAGAGAGCAAGAGACCGCGCGTATGTGCCTCATGAAGCACATGTAAGACAAACTCTACATTATCCCGCTTATTACATGGCTACCTACAAAATAAATCAATAATTTGACACAAAATATTGATTTTAAAAGGAGTTTATTGATTTAAAATGATTTATACAGCTTCCGCTAAAGAAAATAGTCCGTCTCACTTCTCATACTCAAGTAGAAGTACAGATACTTGTGGTAAAAAATACTCTGGTAAAAGTAGAAGTACTGATTTAACTTCTTTACTCAAGTAAAAGTAGCCATGCGAATGATAACCATTTTTTATGCAAAGCTAACGTTACCTGGACCACACAAATGCTAGAGTGCAAGCTGAGAAACCTAAGTGGGTATGGAAAAAAGGTTCTATATAAGCCATTGCCTACATTTTAAATGGATGTCTGCAAAATAGGCCTAAAACATCACATAGCCTATATGGTTATTGTGACTAGTGTTGTCACGGTACCAAAATTTCAGTATTCGGTACCAATACCAGTGAAAATCCACGGTTCTCGGTACCAATTTCGGTACCAAAATAAAACGCAATAACATTAATTGAACAACACACTATTTTTTATTAATAAAGTTAAAGAAAAATAAAATGTGCAAAAACCAATGTCATTCGTTATACTTATCTAAATTTAGTTTCAGGTTTTTCCAAGTAATAAAAGTATTTCAAGGATTGTAAACATTTTAATAATTAAATAACAAATAAATAAATTACAGGCATTCAAAAAATGTACACAAGCTTCATCCAAAACTTTGTTTCTGCTGCTTCTAAAAACATCTGTACTGTTGTCTGTTTTAGAGTTTGCTGGGGTGTTTCATGATCTTCCTCAATCTGCAGCTGTAAAAAAAAAAATATAATACATTTAAGTAAAGCAGTGGGCTAAGTCTGACCAGATGCAACATTAGATCATTGACACCAGCAAAAATATTAATTTTCAGTAAATAACAAACCTCAGCTTTTATAATAAATTTAGATAAGATTATATATATTAAGTTAACTGTCTATAACAGATAGAAACTGCAGTATTGAAAACTCTTTACAATACGATTTCATTTGTTAGACAACATGACCTTACAAAAAAAAAACAGTAGTTATATGGCAATTATTCTTCTTAAGGTTAGGCTCATTTCAACATTTACTAATCCATAAAATCATGTTAAACTGTTAAACATGAACAAACATGAATGATCATGTGTTTGTATTGAATAACATTTTGAATTAATGTTGTAAAAATATATTGTTCACTTAAGTTTGTTAGATAATGCATGAATTTAATCTTATTGTAAAGTATGACAAAACTAAACTGCAGATCAAACGTGTTTTATTTGACTGTACTTTTATTTAATCCAAACTGCGTTCATATTTAACCCTCTGGGCCTCCTCATTAAGGGGTCACACTTGGCTCCCTCGCGGTCAAAAGTGACCGAAGCCTTAAAAAGTAACTTTTTTTTTTCTTCAGGAAAATCAATTAAATATATTTTTGTTCAATAATATTTTGTAATTATTATTTAGAATTTTGAGCATTTTTTTATGAATCTATGCAATATTTATACAGTTTTAATGAGCAATTTTTTCCCAGTAGATTTATATTTTATATTATATTTTTTAATTAATTATGTATTTATTATTTTTCAATAAATACAACATTTCACATTAAAATAGAGTAAAAGCATTTAAAATCCATTTTTAAAGTGAAAATTGCACCATCTAGTGGCATAAAAAATAAAAACTTGTGTAATGCCATGTAAACTCCTGTATCTCCCTATATACATATATACAGGGGCTTTGGGATTCCTATTGTTTTTTTTCTTTTTATTGTTTCTTCATTTTATTAGGCTTTGCATTTAGAAATATATTCAGACATTCTAAAAGATAAATTTTGGCAAGGTTTAGATTTTTTTTGATTGGATAAATATCAGGTTTTGCACTTTTCTGCTTATTTCTGTGTGTCTGTGTGTGTGTGTGTGCGCGTGTGTGTGCATGTGTGTGTCAGTTCTGTACTTTTCTTATTTTAGAGTGTCAGTCCTTGCTTGCTGAACACTTCTTTTCAGCACAGTTGCTCATTTGTAGATTGTATTACCAAAAGATTATCTGAATTATCACATTTTGTCGTATTTCCCATTCATTTCCTATGTCGGTCATTTTTGACCGCGAAGGAGCCAAGTGTGACTATTTTTTTTTTGGACCCTTTAACATATCCGAATCATGTCACTGATTTTTTTTTGTACTCACATAGCTAATGCAACAAAAGTCACCAAGTGTCATCTCATTCTGATGAAGCTACGATTTTTAAAAATTCAAAACATAAAATTTTTCGGTCAAAAATGACCGAAGAGGCCCAGAGGGTTAATAATAAAAAGCTTTATAAACCTGCTAGAGTTATCCAGCCAAGAATAAGAACGTTTTCTGACAGACTGATATTAAGGACATAAACATTGTTAACGATACATTTGTACATTCTTTAACACACATATTTTGGATAAACAGGTCATTTGTGTGTATAAATAGTACATATATCATGTCTTCCTTTTTTCTTTTACCCTAATAAAAATTATGGGAGCGTTAAATAGCTCAAAATCGTTCTAAGGCCCAGCATATTAGCGTTAGCCGCTTATGCTAATGATTAACTACATTACAATCCGACTTTCAAATTAAAATATGCAATAATGTTAACCGGGTCGACCGGATAGTCGGTACCACCGGTACTAAAGAAAACCTGGAACCGTAACATTTTAATTTTTTTAGTACTGACTTGGTACCGAAGTACCGGGACTTTTGACAACACTAATTGTGACAGAGACTGGGACTCCAGGTTAATGAGATTCTGACTGAGTAGTAAGATATGAATTCAATTGTGAATTCAATTGTGATTCTGTGAAAATTGAATTCACAGACCCAGTTTCTCTTTTTTAATCTTCCCCTTAACATTTAAAGGAATCTATGTAGACTATGTAAGCCTAATGATTTTTCCGCAAATGAATGCTGCCGAATCCGTCGAGTTGCATGTTAAATTACAATGTATTTTTTTTGTTCAAATAAGTTGTTATGGGTCCTGCTTTACTATCCATATAGATCCGCCACCAGTTTGATCGGCGTGGGGGGGGTGTTGTCTTAGTATATTTTCCTGCTTTTTTGTCCTTAGCCAATCACATGCCTGATAAATAAGCTTTCTATTGATGTATGGTTTGTTAGGATAGGACAATATTTGGCCGAAATACATCTATTTGAAAATCTGAAATCTAAGGGTGCAAAAAATCAAAATACTGAGAAAATCACCTTTAAAGTTGTCCAAATTAAGTTCTTAGCAATGCATATTACTAATCAAAAATTACATTTTGATAGGTTTACAGTAGGGCTGTGCGATATGGACAAAAGAAACCTATCACGATTTTCTTGAACAGTATTGCGATTTCGATTTTAATCACGATTTTGACACAGACATGTTTTACAGTGTGAATCTAAAACATTTTTTTTAAAGGAAAACAATTAGATCTTTATCAAAGACCTGTAATATGTCTCTAAAACAGAAGGTGGAAAAAAAATCACCTAGCAGGTGAAAAAAAGTTAGGAGCACCAAAAAAAATGTAGGCGCACCCAATTTCTTTTTATTAATGCACTGATCTTGATTCTTCATGGCTGATTCTGACTGCAGATGTTTTACAAGCACATGATCAAAGTAGGCTTCTATTTAAATATTCAAAGTGCAAATAGAGACCGAATTTTTCAAACTATAGACAACTGCACAATATATTTTTATAGCCCACATACTAATAACTGCCTAGATATTTTATGTAGCCTAATTTGCGCGCATTGAGGAGTCGCTCTCTAAACGCGGGATATTAAAATTGCTTTTGAATGCGTGTCAGCGTTTTACTTTTGGTTTCGTTTTAACGATCTTGCGGCGCTCAAACTCTCAAAGGCGCTGAGCGTGCATTCTACAATAAAAGAGATTATTATAACAAAACCATTTGAAATATGAGAGGACACAAACAGGATTTTGAAAAGCATGTCCCCAGTGAAAATTACGCGCCTGTGTGAATGGAACTCTGCCGCTGAGTTATCATCTGATGTGGATGAATGCCGCGTTGTACAGTAACGTATATGGACACGGAGGCGCCAGAATTGTATCTGACAGAATGTACGCTATAGCACGAAATATATTATATTTCTTCAAAAGCGGTTTGTTGAGACCTTTTATTTTTCACAACCGAAAGAGAGAATGGCGAACCTGTCACTGTATCAGCTCACAGCAGTCTGTGCAGTAGTTAGGCTAGCGAAAGTTTTGTAAAGAAATGAAACCAAGTCGGACCACAACAGTTTCTTGCACTTGCACGAATGGTCCCAAATATAATTTCAGGTCAGGCAGATTAAATTTTGGGAGCATATGCGACCAAAACGTTCACAATTTCGAGCCCTGCCTAGTAAAGGTAGAACAAAATGTCTTTAGAACAGACCTCTGCCAAAAAGTAAGTATGTGTGTGCGTGTATTTGAAAAAACAACAACCCAGACCACAGTGTCCCACATAAAAACAATTAGAACACTGACAGAGTCTAGCTGCTTTCTGCTAAGAAAACCAGCATGACCATTTCTGGTTTCAAGCATGAACGTTGGCATGTTCTTGCTCTCTGTTTAGGCGCGCTGTGTTGTGATCGGTTAAAATAGCATGCTGCGGGAAAAGTATCAGTCGAGTGCGTGCAAAAAATCGTGCTGTAAGGCGATTTAGAAATCGTGTATGTTCACATCGCGATTTCGATACGATTTCAATTAATCGCACAGCCCTAGTTTACAGTAGGAATTTTACAAAAAATCTTCATGGAACATGATCTTTACTTAATTTCCTAATGATTTTTGACATAAAAGAAAAATCAATAATTTTGACCCATACAATGTATTTTTGGCTATTGCTACAAATATACCCCAGCGACTTAAGACTGGTTTTGTGGTCCAGGGTCACATATATCTGTTTATGAAAGCTTACATTTTATCATTTTTTATACATAAATATATATTTATATTTTTTAATACATTTTATACATTATTTTCCCCCTTTACTCATACTGCACAAAAAAGTGGTTCATTAACATGGAATGTTACAGGGACTGATTAATGCCGATGCAGAGCCTACTGTGTGGTGTTGTTTTTGTTTTTTTTTGGTTTGCGTATGCTGGTGTGTTCTTAATTACAGCTTTCCTAAAATTATGTCCTATTCATAAAATAAGAAATATCCCAATATATCGCAATGTATCGTAACATCGTATCCCAGCACCTGTATCGTTATACTTATCGTATGATTGGCAATACACAGCCCTAATAGTAATGTAAAGTGTTGTTAATATTTGTGCTTTTTATTTACAGATTGCGACACAGCTCCAGAATGAAAATGAGATTTTTGTACCAAGACTGAGACAGACTAAAAGTATAATAGTAAGTTCAAGTTGCAACAAGTGACTCAAATGTCATATTGAACAGGACTTTTGAGCTGAATTCATAACTTATTCTTATAATTCTTCATTAATTATTCACCCTCATGACCTTTGTTCATATTTAGAACACAAATTAATAATTTAAGAAATATGAGAGCTTTCCTAACCCTCTATAGACAGAAATGCAACTAAAATATTCCTAGGCCCAGAAAGGAAGTAAGGACATTGTTAAAATAGTCGATGTGACATCAGTTGTGACATCAGAAGCTACAAGAATACTTTGTGCACAAAGAAAACAGAAATAACGACTTTATTCAATGACTTCTTTTCTTCTGGGTCAGTCTCCACTGCCATTCACGAGAGTACCATGCGCTGTGCCTTGTTTACAAGCAGATGAATTCTCACGCATGTGTCGTGGTACTCGTTATTTTTGTTTTCTTTGGACACAAAAAGTATTCTCTTAGTGAACCACTGATGTCACATGGACTATTTTAACACTGTCCTTACTACCTTTCTGGGCCTGGGAGCGTTTCAGTTGCATTGCTGTCTATGGAGGGCCAGAAGGCTCTTGGATTTTATCAATCAGTAGTTACCATTGTATTTGTTAAATTACTGATCAATTAATTGTCACATTTCTAACCATTATCTTTTTAGATAAAAGATCTTCAAGATTCTGATGACCTCTTTGATTCTACACCAGGGAGTTCAGATTCTTACTTTACAGATACTACTTCCGAAAGTGACAGCGACAGTGATGCTAGTCTTATACCAAACAAAACAAAACTTCAGCTTCTTTATGATGAACTGAATGTTGAGTACTCTGGCTCAGTGAGTTCTCTTGACTGTGACACAACACCAGATAAAGAGCAGAGCCTTGCATCTGAAGCTTCTGGAACAGAACAACCATGTTCAAGTCAGAACGCAATAGATGGCATAGTTGTTAGTGCATACCAAAAAAGAGGTGTTAGTAGAGTGTACAACAAAAGACATTACTGCGTGTATTGCTCTAAACCTTACGCTAAGATGGCAAGGCATCTAGAAAGTTCACATGCAAAAGAATCTGATGTGGCTAAAGCGCTAAGCTTTCCGAAGAGTTCCAAGGAGAGAAAAAAACAGCTTGATTATATTCGCAACAGAGGAAACTATGCTCACAATGCTGCCGTTATGGAAACAGGAAAGGGGGAACTTGTGCCATACAAACGACCACCTAAAGAAGCACAGGGAAAAGATTTCATGCATTGCGCATACTGTCAAGGACTTTTTACAAGAAAGGTCCTGTGGCGACATATGCGCACTTGTAGACTTCAACCTCAATCAGTTCCCGTCAAACCAGGAAAAAACCGTGTTCAGTCCATGTGCATAAACACAGGGACTGTGCCTTCAAACATGACTGAACAACTATGGGAAGTAATTAGTGCCATGAATCCTGACCCAATCACAGATGTTATAAAAAATGACAAAGTAATTATTGATGTCGGCCAGCACTTGTTAAACATAGGTGGGCTATCAGCCAAGAATAAACAGTGTGTGCGAGAAAAGATGCGAGAATTGGGAAGGTTGGTTCACAACGCTAGGAGAGTCACCTCCTTAAAAACTATAGAAGATTGTGTAAATCCAAAGAAGTACATGGAGACTGTCGAAGCTGTCAAGTATACATGTGGGTATGAATCTGACAAGTTCATGATTCCATCACTTGCAAAGAAGCTCGGAAGTTCCCTGGTTAAAGTAAGCAAGCTCTTAAAAGCACAGGGCTTAATCCTAAACGACAAACAGCTTGTGAAGAATGCCAGTGAGTTTCAAGATGTCCATCTGGAAAAGTGGAACGAGATGATCTTAGCTACAGCATTGAAGAATATCAGGGAAGCAAAGTGCAATGTGCCCACTCTCATTCCCTTTACTGAGGATGTCCAAAAAATGCATAAACATATCAATCAAGTGCAAGACACGTGTTACAAATCACTCTCTGAAAGTAGTTCTACTAAAGCCTGGATAGAGCTTGCAAAGGTTTGTCTAGCCCAGATAATTCTCTTTAACCGGCGCAGGGGAGGAGAGGTGTCTAGCATGCCTTTGTCTGCATTTTTATCAAGAGACACTTCTGATCCACATGAAGATGTGGACTGGGCACTGTCCGAAGTGGAAAAAAATCTCTGCAGACACTTCTCAAGGATTATCACCAGGGGAAAGCATGGTCGACTAGTTCCAATTCTTCTGACCTCAAAAATGCTGTGTGCCTTAGAACTCCTTGTTAAGCAGAGAGAGCCTTGTGGCGTTATAAAAGACAATATTTATATGTTTGCAAGACCAGAAGCCATGACACATTTTCGAGGGTCAGACTGCCTCCGTGGCTTTGCAAAGGCGTGTGGCGCAAAGTGTCCCAAGTCACTGACATCCACCAGAGTGCGAAAGCATGTTGCAATCCTTTCAACAGTGCTGAATATGACAGACACAGAGATGGACCAGCTGGCAAACTTTATTGGATTTGACATAATACATTGTGAGTTCGGTCAACTTCCTATGAAGACCCTGCAACTTGCCAAGATTTGCAAAGTTCTTATGGCTCTTGAACAAGGAAGATTAGAGTTCTATGGCAAGAACTTGGATGAAATTGTAATAAATCCTGATGGTGGGTTTCTTTGTTTGCTTTTTTTGTGTTTACCAAACATTCCTTTTCGCTGAATCACATTAAGCTGTGCTTTGTTTGGCCTCAACAGAAAAAGTTCTCGAAAGTGATTGGGAAGTCAGGAGCATACAGGAGGGACACTCTTCATCTACTGTTTATGGTTTGTGTCACTGTAAAAATACTACAGTTTGTCTCTGTTCATAGTTTTTAGTCACGCAGAGAGATTGCAGAACATTGCTCCAACATTACTTGCAGTGGCGATTATTATCACAGTGTGTTGACTGTTTTCAGAATGTGCATAAGGACTTACTGACTGGGACTTAAAAGCTACAATAATGTAAATAAATCAAACATATTATTCACAAATATTCACAGTGTACATAAATAAAATTGTGTTCCCTTTTTTGTCTGGTTAAATACTTTAACTGAGCAGGCTACAAAGTTAAAAGTAAACTTATGAGCACTTGGTTCTTTGTGGGAGCACTTTGTTGTACTATAATCATTATCATTAATATCAGTTAATAGGAAATAAAATTAACATAAAAGGTCTTTTATTCATTCGCTGACTAATGTGTTTCAGTTATATTTGCGATGATGAACAGAAATGCACACTTAATGGTTTATTGCACTTATAATTTAAAACCATTAGTACTGCAGATAACAAGTTGTGTATTGTCTGCCTTCTATAGTGCATGTAAAGTATATCTTTCTGAAACTGTTGAATTATGATCATTTTGGTCATTTATGATGATTTTTCATAGAACCAATAGCGGAGGAGACTCTTCCTTCTGCCGAGAGGAATGAAATGCCACTACCACCCAAAAGACAAAAAACACCAGATAAAGAGATTCCCTCAGGAGTCAGTGCTGTGAGGCCTTCCTTTAAAGGTGAGTTCTTTACACATTTTTAATGTCAGTAATGATTTTGTCCTCTGCTTTTTGGAGATGTGTTGTCAGTGTACAAATTAAACTAGAATTGGCCAAATGTTGCTGTAGAAGTAATAGTCCATTCCAGGAATATTCCCAATTTTCAGACAAAAGCACCCAACTAGTTAATAAAATCCATGTCTCGGTCCAGGGGCCTGATGTATAAACCCTGCGTAGTCATATAATGGTGTTTATTTAACAAAGTCTGGAAGAGCACATTTAGATAATCTACTCAATTAACATTAGAGAAGATCTATTGTGTATGTATAGCCAGCTCACCTCTGTCCCACGGCAGTTTTCCAGTATCCCACCACCACAACTCTTCACTCTTTATTATTTCTGTCCCAATTTAAGAAATGAGGTAATGTATTTTCATTAATGTGTAAAAGGTGTATGTGTGCTTATAACCAATAAAATGACCCTAATTATATTTTCCTTTTCCCTTAGTGACCATTTCAGTCCAAGTGACAATGTAGAAATCAGTGTATATTTATATGTAGAGTGGAAATAACTTTACTTGCACTATAGATACTGATATAAATACTGATATATGATTCATAACTTTGGATTAAAATTCTAGCACACACTCTTATTTCTAATCTTTTAATTTAATAAAAAAAATTGTATTCACTGTTTTAAGGTAAAACTACCCATAAGAAAAATCCCTGGCAGCAGACAGAGGTGCAGGCGGTGGAAAGGCACATGATGCAATTCATCACATCTTTCACTGTACCAGCAAAGAGTGACTGTGAGAAGTGTTTAAAGGCTGAACCAGAAGCTCTGAAGAACCGGGACTGGAAGAATGTGAAATTCTTCATATATAATCGCATTACAGCCTATAGAAAGAGTTTGCAGTGCTAATAATATGAAGATTACCAACTCTCTGGTATGGCTGTTTGTTTTTATTAGCATTTTTTTTCTCTTCCATTCAATGTTGAGGTAGGTGAAGTTTTGCTAAATATACCTATGCTGTTTTGAAAGAGGTCAAATGTGTAGATTATTAAACAAATGTATTGTTAGACCAGTGCTTTCTAGCTTGTAGCTTTCATCAGAAACCTAAAACATACTGCAAACAACATTTGAAATAGAGTTTGTGTGAGGCAACAGTAATTTACATTCACACATATTAGCCAATGGGACAGCTACAAAGATATTTTTCACAGGCTGAAAAAGAAGCAATGAGAGTGTCCAGCAAAGGACATAGGTGACAAATGTGGCGTCACTAAGATTTTGCAGGGCTTATTTGACTTCATTTGTTTGTAAAGTTGAACTCATTAAAAGTTACATTCAGCAAATTAAGTGATTTTATGTCTCAAGGTTCATTTAGTAATTATTAGTAGATTTATTATCATAGTAAGAAGTATCAGGGGAACTAGTAGCTGATAGTTTGCTGTGGATATACACTTAAATCATTACAATTACATTAAAAAAAAAGTTTGACGTGGAAAGGTTTAGAGGTTTCACTTGTAGGTTTGATATGGGTTGGAAAATATTCAGTAATTCACTACAATTTCAATACCTCATATGTGAAGAGAGAACTTTTTTCACTGCTTCACCAGTGCACTTCAATCACACTGCTATTCCTATTATCTAGGAAAATCAGTCGAACCAAAAATTCTGCATGTTGTGGTTATACTACATACACAACAGGTGTTCTTTGCATAAGTTTTGAATCACTAGCACCATTTGCAGGACCCATTACGTCTCATCAACTACATATGAACAACTTATTCTTAGCTCAGTTTTTAAATTTCAGCTGTTTTGTACTACTACTGTATCTTTTAATTCTACTTAGTTGTAGACATTCTTTTTTAAGTGCAAATGCACAAATGCAGTCTGATGATTTACTTGGTATAAATGCTTTTGTCATTAGTTATATGTATGTTGTTACAAGGTCCCCACAAATCTAATGGGAAAGGGTGTGTATTGTGCAAATCGCATGCAAATAAGGGTCACTATCAGGTATGTTCACTCAATTTAGCATGGTCAAGTCATTACTTTAGTTCAGATGTTTGAAGTTGTGTGTAGGCTAACAAAACAATGGTTAGTATCATTTATTTATTTTTTTAGACCTCTAAAACTTTAAGAAAAAATGGTCCCCACAGGTAATGATCATAAATTTGGTCTCCATTTAAACCTTTATGTGTGTGTCTGTGTCTCTCTGTGTACAAGCAATAGTAGTGAAAATATTCTCACAAATATAGTGAACATGTTGAACAATTACTTTTGAAGCATTTAAAGTTATCCTTGAAATCAAAATGTGTTTTGCTTTTACATGTTTGTGTGACGGTGTAACCAGTATTTGTTTGTGTGTGTATTTGTGAGACTTTAGCCTTGTACTGCTGGACAGAACAACCTTGTTATTGTCCTCGGGAGATTTGTAGCAAATACAAACTTTGTAGCAATTGTAATTTTTTAAAAATTCAAATTTAGAAAAAAAAATCAGCTTTGGAACCCTATGCTTTTTTGTTTTACTCTTTGTGGAGTTTATAAATGTGTTATAGATGTTTTAGAAATGTGAATGTGTGTAGAGTGGGGTTCAAATGTCTGAGACCACATAATATTAGTACATAGATTATTAAAACATTTCCATGAATTAACAGTGTTTCAAAGAGTGTTGTGTGATTCACTGGTAGCAAGAACATCCATTTGTACAATGATAATTATATAATGATATATAATTTTCAGAATAATCTCAGACTTTTCAGACGCTAATGTATGTATTTTTTTCTCTCTTTTTGTCACTTTAGCGAGCTATAGAAGACTGCAGTATTGAGCTAAGTGAACAGTATGAGGCACTGAGGAAGCAGCATGCAGCGGAGCAGGAGGAGCACAACTTCCATGTCCGCAGTCTGGAAAAGACCAGAGATGACAGAAATCATCAGTACCAGGTTCAGAATCATACATTTACATAAAACCACTACCACTATAGATGGTCTGTAGAGGTTTTGACTTTTACCCAAGGTTATTTGAATAGCAGTGCTTAATATCTTTTGCACAAAGCATTACCATTCCCTAGTGAGTTCAGTGTCTAATATTCAGTTCAGTTCCCTAGTTCAACACTCTAGTTTTACATGGTATTACTTCATTTTCATTGTTAAAATGCAGTGTGTGTGTTGTTGTTTTTTTACGTGTAGGGTTTTATTGAAAAAATTGAGTCTTTGCAAGTTAAATTGGAGCTGAATAGCAGCAAGACCACACGGAAAAACTTCATGGTAAAACGGCAAGAGCTTACTGCAGACAAAGAGCGAATGGAAGAGGAAAAAACAAGGTAAACAAGCATTAAAATGTTTATCAAATCTAGCTTTCAGCTTGGGCTAGAACAGTGATTCTCAACTCCAGTCCTCGAGGCCCTCTGCTCTGAACATTTTGTATGTCTCCTTCATTAAGCACACCTGATTGAGATAATCAGCTCGTTAGGAGAAAGATCCATGAACTGAACTGAGTGTGTCAGATTCAGAAACATACAAAATGTGCAGAGCAGTGGGCCCCGAGGACTGGAGTTGAGAATCACTGGGCTAGAATATATACTACTGTTCAAAAGTAATTTTTTATAAGTCTTTTTACAAGTCTTTTATTCTCACCAAGGTTGCATTTATTTGATCAAAAATACTGTTATACAATAATATTACAATTATATACAGTAATATTACGGAAGGATCATGTGACACTGAAGACTAAAAAAGGTCACAGAAATAAATCTTAAATTATATTAAAATACAAATAGGTTAAATTGTAATATTACTGTATACTGTTATACAGTAATATTACAATTTAACCTATTTGTATTTTAATATAATTTAAGATTTATTTCTGTGACCTTTTTTTAGTCTTCAGTGTCACATGATCCTTCCGAAATCATTTTAATATGCTGATTTGGTGCTGAAGAAACATTTCTTACTATCAGTGTTGAAAACAGTTGTGCTACTTAATATTTTTGCAGAAGTTGATACATTTATTTCAGGATTCTTTGAATATAAATGTCACAGAACAGCATTAAAAAAAAAAAAAAAAAACGTTACAAATATAAATGTGTTTTGGTCACTATTGATCAATTTTATGCATCCATGCTAAATAAAGGTATTCATTTCTTTAAAAATTGTAATTGTATTGATTCTAAGCTTTTGAACAGTAGTATATAATATTGGATGGGTCATTGAATTTAAATAAGATTTGTGTATGTTTTAGGCTGGCTCAGGAGCTGGAGGAAACAGAAAAGAAACTCAAGTTGCTGATTGAGGAACAGAGTCAAGAAAAGTAAAACATTCAAAACATTAAAGAAGAAATACCTACAATGTCTCTGTATCTGTGTTTATTTATTAATTTATTGACTTGTTTATGTGACAGGCTGTCCTGGGAGCAGGAAATAGCTGACTTGAGGGTGGAAATGGAAACACTTTGCAGACAGGCAGAGCAGGCCAGTCAAACCGTTCTTCAAGATGAGGCAAATGCTGCACCTTCACAGAAAACATCTTTTAGAAATCTTATGGACAGTGTAATTAATCATGTAGATGTGTTTGTAAATGTTTCTGTGTGAGCAGATAGCTGCATTAGAGATGCAGAAAGAGCTTGCGCTTTCTCAAGTGGAGGACTGGATTGCAGACGCTGAAAAATATCTGAATTTTCTCAGGTACTGTCTGTAAATTAATGTCTGATTAATGCATGTGCAGTGTGTTTGTATGTGTAATGGTGATGTGATATCATCTGGATTTGTGCTCATTCTGGACAGATTAAATCCTTCTCAGAACCACCTGCACCAGCGACAGAAGTGGGAGCAGAATGTAGCAATGGTCCGCAGCAGTCTGGTGGGACTAAAAGTGAGGAGAGGAGTTAATATTGGTGGATTACAGGTGAAGAGAGTTAGAAGCTTCTCTCGCTGTCATTCTTTCTGTTTTTCATTCACAGAATAAGTTTAATGAAAACCATCAACTCCTGCAGAGAGGTGAACAGTTGGACAGTTTGCCTTCAGTCCCGCTCCCAGTCCTTCCACCAGTGCCTACAGTGAGTATCAGTTTAGGCCCAATCCCAATTCTATTTTCTACCCCTTCGCCTACCCCTCGCCCCTTCCCCTTGTCCCTTGAAACAAAGTGTAAAGGGGAAGGGCTAAAATATTTCCCCTAAGAAATGGGACACCACTACAACACTGTTATACGTCATCATACGTTGTCGCTAGTTCCTAATGTTACGTCAGAGGACATGCGCAGATGTTTATCACTCATTCCAAGATGTCAAAATGTTGTCATGTTGCAAAAAGTACAAATGTACGGTGTACGCACCGTTCATTCACATGTGGCCATAAGCAAAACAAACAACGCATTATCACATGCGCGGCAAATTGCTAATCAGTGTAGTGGTGCCTGGAGAAGTATATATGCTTCATTTGTGAATTTCGTTTTCAACTTTCTATTTGAACGCATTCGTTTTCTGGATCCTTGGACTAAAATGTTTACAGGGGTTCACTGGTTTAAGAAATTTCTGATCGTAAAAATCAGCTTCTTTTTATTTGTAAGGTATCGTTTTTATTATTATGTACTGATTTAAATTACTGGTGCGGTGAGCGGGCGCAGGTGCATTAGGCGCAATCATTAAATACATTTCAAAGCAAGCCGGCTCCACGGTCCTGACTGCATCATCACTGCCTTTATTGGGTGTTTTGAGCGAATATTTACATTTATTCACATGACTGGATGTGGTGGACTGCCATGATTTTGGCGAATGCAGGACACTGAATAATGCGCATCAGAGGGGATTTAAAAAGTGGAAGTGTGTATACACCGTACGTTACCTGCGTACACCATCCACTACACCACCGTTGCAAATTGCCGTGCCACTGGTCTTTCATGTTTCTAACATGCAGTCAAGTGTATATGACATAAAAATATATTTTGTAATATCGTGCAATCAGTGCTATCTGCTAGCAAACTTTAGCGATTTTTTTGCAAGCGTTTATTTACAAAACAACACCATAAACACAAACACAAGATTGAAGGTAATATACATATAATGAAACATTGTCATGAAAATCCTTATTAAAGGCAAAAATTACTTATATTTACGAGTCTGCTTGCTCGAGTGAGCAGCCATGTTGGAAATTTCTCTTAGCCCTTCGTTTGTAGTGAGGTCCTGAAAAATCTTCGTTTGGAGGGCTATCTGGCCCTTCCCCTTACCCCTACCCCTCCAACCAAAAGAGAAATGAGACACCCCTACCCCTTCACGTGAACGCGCCAAACGGAGGGGTAGGGCTAAGTGTAGGGGTAAGGGGTAGAATTGGGATTGAGCCTTAGTCATATATGGCCTAGGGTTGGAAGGTACACTACTGTTAAATTCCTTTTTTGTGACCCTGGTTCACATAACCAGTCATAAGGGTCAATTTTCTGAAACTGAGATTTATACATCATCTGAAAGCTAAATGAATAAGCTTTCCAGTATGGTTTGTTAGGATAGGACAATATTTGGTTGAGATACAACTATTTGAAAATCTGGAATCTCAGGGTGCAAAAAACCTAATATTGAGAAAATCACATTTAAAGTTATCCAAATTAAGTTCTTAGCAATGCATATTACAAATCAAAAATTAAGTTTTCATATATCTACGGTAGTAAATTTACAGAAAGTCTTCATGGAGCATAACATGTTCCATAAGTGCCACCTGCCATCAAAAAACAGTAGCACTACTGTCTGTTCAAAATAAATGAAAAAATAAATTTCCTGTTGTAACGTACTTGTATCGAACCAAGACTCCAAAACCAAGGTACGTACTAAACCGTGATAACCGTGTACCTTTACACAGAGTAAATAACTATTTTCTAATTGGAAAAAAATTATGTAATTTACATATGTTGGCAAAGCTTAATTTTCTTAATTCATGAACGGTATCATATGATCATTCAGAAATGCAGATTTAGAAAATGCAGTATACTGCATTGCTGCTTAATATTTTTGTGAAAACCTTGATAGTTTTTCTGAATTCATTGAAAGTTTTCAAAATTCTAAAGAACAGAATTTATTTGAAATAGAAATCTTTTGTAACAATATAGGTGTCTGTACTGTCACTTTTGAGCAAACTAATTTGTCTTGAACAGAAGTATTGATTTATTTTTGAAAGAACAAATTCTTACTGAACCCAAACATTTGAACGATATTGTATGACGGCATATGCTGTGCTTTTGTAAGATTGATAATCTGGTAAAGCGTTGATAAACTGGCTGTTTTAAAATGTTTGTTCTATCACGGTTTGAAACATGGCCTATCCAGTCATATTTAAGTTTTGTGTAGTGCTGGGCAATGATTGATTGCGATTAATCGCATACCTCCCCATCCAAATTAAGTTTTTGTGTACATAATATATGTTTACTGTATAAATTTATTATGTATATATTAATACCTAGATATATTAATATTCGTATTCAGAATATATACTGTATGTGCGTATTTATATATACATATCAAATAAACACAGTACACACACACATTATGTACACAAAAACTTTTATTTTGGATCCGATTAATTGCTGCCTAGCACTAGTTTTATGTATATGTGACTCTAGTGAGATATAATGAGGAATGTGGTTTAGTTTTATATTTATTTTTTATAGTTTACATTGACAGTAGACTAATGTAACTAATGTATATTTTGTGTTTGTGTCACTTATTTTTGACTTTCCGAAGTTGGAGATGATAATGAGTCCACTTCAGAATCCTGCATCCTATCCTGTTTTCAATAGTGGTCTGCCGACCACTACAACGTCTCCTCCCATAGTTCACCCACAACTCCACTCCTCAATCACACCACCCCAAAGAGCCACACCTCCACTTTCTTCCCCATCTCCTCAAACCACACCATACCTACCCGTCACGATAGGTCCACAGTCTGCACACATCCCAAACATTTATGCCCCCATGACAACTCATGCACCTGCCTCACAAATACCCATGCAACCCATCTGCCTGCCTCAAACCTCATCCCATGGGCCCATCACACCAGCCCCACAGATCCTACCACAGACACATGTAGTCATTTCAGGTGTCTCCCATGCGCCTTCAGCTGCCTCAGCAGGCACTTTTGTTAGTTTTCAACCCCAAGCTGCAGCACGCCTTCCCCAAACATTCTTGCCATCCACGGCTACACGTAACTCCTCCCCTCAGCCCCTCCCCTCCAATCCTGCACCAGCAGGAAAACTGGACAAGCTGCTGGAGAGACTAGGCTCACATTTCCCACAATGCACAAGGTACTGAGATCACAAAGATATGTGATAAGTTTGTTTCCTTCCTACTACATTTTTAGGAGCAAGTATTTTGATAGATTGACAATTGACAGATTTGTTTTTTGAAATTGATCTCTGTTTCTGTCTGCATCAGAGATCAGTTAACACGTGTCCTACAGCAAATCAAGAGTGAGCGTGGTACTATGGCTGGCATGTCAATTGATGATCTTACTCAGCAGGTTGCACAGAGACTTGCACAGAACCAAAAAACGGTGAGAACAAACACTTATTGTCTCACTCCTCTACATTGTGTTTTTATTGTTAGTTTATATATATATATATTACTTCATCTCTGTTGTAGCCACCAGGGCCTATAGCACCTCCATCTGGAGCAAGAGCCTTTCCTGCTGCAGTTGGTCCAATTCAGCGTCCTGTAGCCCAGCCACTGCATCCTATGCGGCCTCATTTCCGCCCCCCTGTTGCTCAGGTCTTCCACACAAGACCCCCGCAGGTAAAATTCAACTTTAAACGCGTAAAAGGAGAGTGTGGGGTAAGCTGTGCCACTTTTTTTTTTTTTTTTACTGAAGTTCTTCATAGTAAGAAATTAGTCAGCTGTTAGCTTAAATACGACAAAAAAGTAATACGTTTAAAGAAAAAAAGTGAGACAAATTAGTAGGGGTGGGTATCGTTTGAATTTTATCGATTCCGATTCCGATTCCACTTATCGATTCCGATTCTTTTCGATTCCCAGTTTCGATTCCGATTTAGTAAAAAAAAAAAACAACAAACACAAAAGTCAAACATTAATATATTAAACATGTTTATTTTCAGTGCTAGCTTGCAACATATTATTTTATTACAGGGGTTCTCAACCTTTTTTATATCAGGGCCCCCTTCTTCTCGGGTCAGTTTTGCAAGGCCCCCCTATGCCTGACATTTCCTCTAAAGGTGTTTATTTTTAAACCTTTTTTATTAACCTAAACATTAGTTTTGCCTTTTTTTTTTCTCCTGCATGTTATTAAAAAAAATCAAGCAAACTTTAAATTAAAGCTATACTTTTGAATTTAAAAGAAAATCCTCTGCTCTAACTTTTTAACATGAATACACACAGATTTAAAGCACCTAAATTATTTAATTCAGACATTCTTCACAACTTCAGAGTACTCTTTCTTAAGTGACTGAATATCTACTGTTTGTATTCATTATAAAATAAACATATAAATGAAAAATACAGTAAATACATTGTAAATCTGTTTATGCTGGTGCTCATATGTGCTTAAACACCACTGACCCTTACAAGATCCACCTCTATGGGTAAGCATTCATTATAAAAAACTCACAGGACAGTATTTTTGCGTGAAATTTCAAAATATTTGCATAGTTTTCAAAATGAATATGGATCAGAGCACCGAAAGCATGAATAGTTAGTGAATCAACAGCGGACTTATGCGTGCCTAATGTACGACTCCGATATACAAGAATGAATACATTAGGCACGCGCGAGTTCGTTACTATTACTCTGGTCATCTTTGTCTTTACATTACCGGGAGGGTTTGTTTCATGCAGCCAAGAGATAAAGTAGATACCTGTCTTCCCGCGGGGGTATAAGTGACTTTTATGTGGGCTTTTGCGGGACGAAATAACATATATTCCTTCTGGAGTGGGCGGGCGCAGGACTAAAATCCGTCCCTTGCAGATCTCTAAGATGAAGTTTGCGTGCAGCGGTAGATTTGTCTTCGGTTTTTACAAAGCGTAGACACACTTTTAAACGCTTACCGTGATCCATCTTTTCGACTGATGTTTACATTACCACGTAAAGTCCTGGCAGATTGCACGCGCGGAAGGTCCTGGCAGATCACTAGATGGAAAAAATGCAACCAGGAATCGAAACGAGGAATCGAAATTTTAATATTATAACAAGTATCCGATTCTTTATCTTAAGTATCCGATTCCAGAATCGGAATCGATTTTCGATTCCCAACCCTACAAATTAGCCCCCATTAGAATATAGGGCTTTTAGGATTCCTTAATTCAATTTGAGTACTCAATTATTAAAAATTGTCAGTTGAGTTTTGCCCATGTCAAAAAACTGGCAAAATACTGCAGCATTCCACTACTTTATTTGAACAAATTATTATTGCCTCATTGCTATTATATTGTGGCAAAATTATCCGATTACTTGATTAATCGTCAGAATAATCGACCAATTACTCGATTACCAAAATAATCATTAGTGACAGTCCTATTAGAGTATATAAAATCTTTGGGGAATATGGTAAGACAAAACAATGAATTAACATAAATATTAACACCATGTCCTAACTACACGCGGCGCCGAGACACGCAATGAAAGGAAAAATATATTTTTCCCATGTTAATCAGCGTTTTTGTCTTAACAAGCCACGCTGCCGACAGGCGAAATTTCTATTTTAGAAATTCTAATTTCTGCGACGTCGCAGCTGGAACAACAACATACAGACCATGGCAGTTAAAATCTCAGGTATTGATTATGTGCTGTATACAATCTTAAAAATGTTTAATGTGAGTTTTAGTATCATATTGTGTGACATTTATAGCCATACTAAAAGCAAAAACAGATTTTACCTCAGATCTTGAAAATAAATTGAAGCAAACATATACGTTAAAAGTGCAAACCAACAAGAGTTTTCCATGACAAAGAAGGTGTCAGTCATTTAGTATGTAGTTTTAACAGTATTAAAGGTTTAATATTTATGAATTAGATTATAAACGCATCCATTTCGTTGGGAGTGCAGTGAGCGCTTTTGCGCTTCTGAATGGCTGTGATATTTGATGTTGACCACCAAATTGCTTGTCGCTGGAATCTTGTCGTGTTGTGTGTAGTTAGGACACAGTGTAATACTGTTTTATCTATAAACCAACCAGGAAGACCAGTATTCAGATTTTGAATGTATTAGAATAATTTTAAACATTTTGGTCATTCTTATTTTTAACCATATAAACACACACTTTATCCCTTTCTCTCTCAGCCCACTATCCGGAAATTTTGTTTGATGTGTCAGAATCCTGTGGATGCTGGAACTCAGTACAACACCAATTGCTCCCATACCATGCACAAAGAAGTGAGTGTGTAACATTTACAAAATACACAGTATTTGCCTTTGTCTGGTGTGTTCTAATAACTCTGTTTTTTTTTTCTCTCTCCTTTTTTTAGTGCGTTAGCGTTTGGCTTAAGACTAGCAAGAATAATTCCTGTCCTTTCTGCCCATCCAAATGAGGTCTGACTTCAGGAGAAAACACACACTCATAGTTGAGCCAGTACCTGCAAAAAATCAAGTGGAATGAATATATAAATAGTTATCAAGACACTTGAAATAGCTCTGGTTAATATAAAAAAAGCATTTTGTTCCATTCCTGCACAGTTAATTATTATAAGGACAATGTTATACTAATTAATGATACTTTGCAGATCAGTGGAAATTCTCACAATATGAATTGTACTTTTTCAGTATTCAATGTTATTCCAAAGATTTTCAAACATACCCTAAAGTATAATCTCCATTATGTACGCTTTTATAAAGGTAATGTAGCATACATAACCCCAAAAGTAAATAAAAGGTTTCTTTCAAAACTTTACCAAGTGATACAAAACTGTACTTATCTGGAAAATGTTGCAGTTATTATTAATAATTTCTGCATTTTATTAAATTAATGATTAACAGAGGCTTATGTAGAGAGTTTCATACATTAAAAAGGAAAAATAAATGGATTGTCTTTTTGTAATCACTGAAAGTCACCCTTTTTTACAACATTAAAAATAAATAATGATGTTAAGTATGAAAACTGTAGTGTGACATATCAAGCTGTTTCAGAATGGAAGAAAACATTGACACAAAGAACTTTTTTTTTTTGCATTTTATTTGTTTGCACTATTACATTCATTACACAACCCTTGCATCTACACTCCTTCCATCACCAAACATGAGTTCTGTTCTTTGCTGCAAAGTCCTTGTGCATTTTTATGCCTGCATGGCCTTGACGATGGTTTCATACACCTGTGCAAACCTGGCCCTCGCATTCTCCATGTAGGGCTCCATGCGTCCCTGCAGGTCCTGGGTGTGGGGGGCAAGCTTCTCTTTGGCCTCCTCGACAGCCTTCACCAGCTGTTCCTTGTATTCCTCAGCATAGGGGGCAGCCATGGTTTTCAGCTCCTCCAGGCCCTCGGTCAGCTTAGTGCGAATGGCCTCGACCATGGGCGCAATCTTAGACTTGGTCTCCTCAACGTTGGTCTCGAACTTCTGCCTCATCTCCTCCAACATGGGCTGCAGCTTGGCACGCAGCTGCTCAGCATTTTCGCGGTTCAGGTTGGCGTATTCCTGGACGACGGGCTCCAGCTTCTCACGGTACTCGTCAAAGTGCTTTTGAAGCACTACGTACAGCTCAGCGCGGTGGGGCTCCAGCTTGGAACGAAGGTCCTCGAAGTCGGTCATGACACGCTCGCGCAGCTGCTTGGTGTTCTCCAGGAACTGGTTGGAGATGGTCTCAGCATAGGGAGTCAGAGTCTGGGAGCTGGACTGGGCATAATCTTGGAGCCTATTCAGGCTCTCTGAAAGTTTCACCCTGAAGAGAAAAGAACATAAATTTAGGAAACTCAAACCATTTCAGTCTGGAATCATAAATCACTCTGTGCTTGTTCATTAAGGCCAGAGGAGAACTAGCCACCCAACTGAGCCTGGTTTCTTCTCCACTACTATCACCACTAGACTTGACTTTAAATGTCAAGTTGTGACATGATGATACTCTTATTTTGAGAATTACTTAACTGAGAAGGGGCAAAGTGGGATTTGGGAACAGTAAAAAAACACAAACAGAAGATTGAGAAAAGAGTGAGAGACATGAGAGGTTAACTCGATAAGATGTGGCTCTTACTTGTATTGCTCATATTCAGTTCCGTCCAAGTTGTCAAAGGCCTTCTGAGCCTGCTCCTTGACCTGGGTCAGGTACACCAAGGCTGCTGCCTTGTAGTGCTCGAGCTGGGAGGGAGCATCAGCCTGCAGGAAACGGGCCTGGGAACCTAAGGAGACAGGAAAAGCTTTAGAAACCAAAAGTCCTCAAAGCACAATGAAGTCTACTTTAGGACCTTTAAATTGTCAAGTAACACAGATGGTCAAACAGTTACCATGAAAAAAGGCATTAAGTAAATTTAAATTACTAAAGAAAAATCTGTTACTTACCCACAGCCAAGAGGATGGTCAGTGCAAGAGCCACGAATTTCATGGTTAAGCTCTGAAAGATAAAACATTTATTATAACACTGTTTGACCAAAATTTGCTTTTAATATTCCCTTGAGCTACTCCTGCTGCTTTGAGCTCTTACCTGGGTGTTGCTGCTCTGAATGTGCGAGGACGGACAGCAGAGGCAATGGTCTTATATAGGGCAGGAACAGTGCATGTGGAGTTGGAACCCTGTCCTCTTACACATCAGAGGAGCAAAGGTTAAATGCAATAAGAGATGCCTTTTAGATACCTGTAGATACGTCAGTGCACATTCTCAGTCTCACTAAACACAAACCATGCCAGAACTGAAGCCATTTTTTTCATATTACTGTAATCTACATTTGTTAAATCCCTGAGAATCTAAATGCAACAGCGTAGCCATTTTATGAGATTTTTAGCTGTATCTAAACAATTTCTGCGACAAATATTTATTCAGCGAATCAGCATTAGAAGCAAGAAACTCTAAATTCTTTCATATAAATCTAAGTACTAAAATTCAGCGATTTAAAAAAAAGGTGCAACATTTGTTATTTTATTTTGGTGCTCTGTAGATTGCATGTATTGGTTTGTGATTAAGCACTTTGTTATTGATTACAATGCATCTATGTGATTACATCTCACTGTCATAAACTGGTAGAGTAATGGCAAAAGCATGACAAGACTGTGGAGTTATCTCTAAGCGTTTAGCAACGTGTAGCAAACCTTGATCTCCACCTCTGTCTGCCTCCAAGTTTATCAGCTGCCAACCAAACAAAGACATAACTAACCAGGGGTCATTGATCAATTAGTTATCTTTGTCTCTTGATTTACTCAACTGTTCACGTTCTCAAGCAAAAGTCTTTTGATTGGCTTATGCTGAGTGGCATTTTGACTGAAACTGAGGACTTCTCAGTTTAGTTTTCATAAATTAACCACAATGCTGATTTATACAAAAGTGAACAAGATGTAGATGGGCCATTCGACAGAAGTTGGAAACATACTGATTTTTAATGCAAATTGTGTAATTTCCAAGGTACACATTTCTAGTACTAGTTTTGGAATATTTGTCCTCTCCCTAAATTTGTCATTACTGAAACACGCTAATATGTCATTTAAGAAATGTTTTATTGGCATTAAAATCATAGGGCCTATCTACTCACCATGTAGCTATGAGAGGGAGGGACAGGAATATTTCCTGATGATAAAATTTGTGTATTTAAACTCCGTGTCAGCCAATGGACTGAAACATACACATAAACATTATGTTTTGATAGTGACATGAAAATGCAAGTACTTTTTTTTTTTACATAAAGTTTTATAATTTACAAAGAAAATATAAAATACTTTTTTTTTTTTTTTTTTTACTTTTTTACAAAATCAAAAAGATATTTTTAAAAACAACAATGGAATAAAATGGAACAAAAATGACTTCAATATCATTTTCATAAGTTTAGGGGTTAGGGTTCAGGACAGCCACCTCCAAATTGAAAGTACCAAATAAATGATTTTATATACATGTATTAAGCTTACTGATATTTTAAATATTGTGGATTTCAACAGATAATAGAAGGATCTTAGTAAACATCTAAGATTTAAATACTTGAATGCTTTTTAAATGTGTTTTGTGTTTGTGGGACAGCAGTTTGACTGAAAACTGCTAAATGTAGAATGGCCCAGATAACATTGTCTACTAAAATAAAATATGTAAGTGCAGGTCTTTGTTAAAGCACTCTCTTTAAGAAGACGTAATATTTTTCTTGTGCTTGGCAATAGACTTCACATTCCTAGTCTCAAATGGGCAGTCAAACAGAGAGGGTCAGTGAGTTAACCTGAGCACTATATGCTAGTACTACAGAGAGGAGGTATCCAAGTGACAAAAGTCAGTTTGTATCATCAGAAAAAGAGCTCCGTTTGAGCTTGTGTTGTCATCAGCACTAACTTATCACTGTCTATCTATTCATGCAACCTGTATGAATCCCTGTCATATACGACCCCATAAAAACAGACATACTGACGCAGAGCATGTCATTGCCCTGTAGCATTTGTGAACCGATTTCAATTTTATATTTATAGTAGAAGATCCTGAGCATTTGTAGTTGTTCAGCGTTCATGATAACACTCAAAGGTGATGATTAGCCTATACTGTTTAACAGTGTTTTCAAATCAGTACAATTAGGCGGCTGCATATATGAAAAAAAAAAACACCTAACCCTAAAAAAAATTCTAACAAAAGGTTTCTCAGCTGTTTTTTGTAGTATTAGGTGTCCTTAATAACATACTAAAAGTTTACCAAAGTTTGACCACTAGAAAGGTGTCATTTTCTAGATGGGCAGAAAACCCTTAAAATATCCTAACTCCTTCATTATTTGACCTAACCAAGTAATCTTGGTGTCTAACCCCATGTTTTCTGGGTCTATGAATCCATTGGACTCGTCTAAATTGCACTGACATGATTACATACTTATGGAATATATGATGTTGTGAGATTACTGTAAGGTTTTATCTTTGTTTGGGGTGAACCAGAGACGTAAACGATTTAGCCTATGTCATGTAACTCCTACTCAGTATGTGTTTTTAGACACACACAGCTTTTTTTTTTTGCTAAAACACAGACTTGACAGTCAATGTAAAAGTTATTGCACCCAAAAGTTCCTTAAATTGGAGTTGTATAACTTTGATCATAAACAACTCTGAATTATCCTGAACAGAGGCCTGTGTGTGAACCCTCTAAAATGGTCACTCATTTCAAATTGCTTTAATATATAATTGTACTTGTAATCACTTACAGGTGCATCTCCATAAATTAGAATGTTGTGGAAAAGTTCATTTATTTCAGTAATTCAACTTGTGAAACTTGTGTTTTAAATAAATTCATTGCACAGACTGAAGTAGTTTATTTAACTGTGATGATTTGGCTCACATTTAACAAAAACCCACCAATTCACTATCTCAACAAATTAGAATTAGAATACTTATAATTAGAATACTCATTAGAATACTCAAATTAGAATACTTTAATAAAAAAAACAATTTAAAAAAACTTTTTAGTGAATTGATGGCCTTCTGAAAAGTATGTTCATTTACTGTATATGTAGTCAATACTTGGTAGGGGCTTCTTTTGCTAAAAATTACTGCCTCAATTCAGCGTGGCATGGAGATGATCAGTCTGTGGTATGGAAGCCCAGGTTTCTTTGACAGTGGCCTTCAGCTGATCTGCATTTTTTTTTTGGTCTCTTGTTTCTCATTTTCCTCTTGACAATACCTCATAGATTCTCTATGGGGTTCAGGTCTGGTGAGTTTGCTGGCCAGTCAAGCACACCAACACCATGGTCATTTAACTAACTTTTGGTGCTTTTGACAGTGTGGGCAGGTGCCAAATCCTGCTGGAAAATGAAATCAGCATCTTTAAAAAGCTGGTCAGCAGAAGGATGCATGAAGTGCTCTAAAATTTCTTGGTAAACGAGTGCAGTGACTTTGTTTTCAAAAAGACATAGTGGACCAACACCAGCAGATGACAATGCACCCAAAATCATCACAGATTGTGGAAACTTAACACTGAACTTCAAGCAACTTGGGCTATGAGCTTCTCCACCCTTCCTCCAGACTCCAGGACCTTGCTCTCATCCGAAAAGAGGACTTTGGACCACTGGGCAATAGTCCATTTCTTCTTCTCCTTAGCCCAGGTAAGGCGCCTTTGATTTTATCTGTGGTTCAGGAGTGGCTTAACAAGAGGAATATGTCAACTGTAGCCAAATTCCTTGACACGTCTGTGTGTGTGGTGGCTCTTGATGCCTTGACCCCAGCCACAGTCCATTCCTTGTGAAGTTCACCCAAATTCTTGAATCGATTTTGCTTCACAAGCATCTCAAGGCTGCGGTTTCTTTCGGTTGGTTGTGCATCTTTTTCTTCCACACTTTTTCCTTCCACTTAACTTTCTGTTAACATGCTTGGATACAGCACTCTGTGAACAGCCAGCTTCTTTGGCAATGAATGTTTGTGGCTTACCCTCCTTGTGAAGGGTGTCAATGATTGTCTTCTGGACAACTGTTAGATCAGCAGTCTTCCCCATGATTGTGTAGCTTAGTGAACCAAACTAAGAGACCATTTTGAAGACTCAGGAAACCTTTGCAGGTGTTTTGAGTTGATTAGCTGATTGGCAAGTCACCATATTCTAATTTGTTGAGATAGTGAATTGGTGGGTTTTTGTTAAATGTGAGCCAAATCATCAAAATTAAAAGAACCAAAAGTAATATCCCCTTTTTAAAATCAGGCCATTCTCAGCTTCTTGTTGTGACGGAACACCAACAGAGGCCCCTCCCACGATAGTAGATTGACATGAGCGTCTTATCTTGTTCTGTTGTTGGATGTAATAATGAACATAGCAGTAATCATTTGCTCCCGACATCTGAGCTGCTTAAGAGGTAGAGGACAACGTTACTTTCGTTTTTAAAAGGAAAGCGCTGATCCTGATTTACATATGTGTCTCTGTTTGTGTGAATCTTAATAATGTGCTCGTTGGCAAGTTTTGCCAATAAACAAGGCTAAATGCAGCTAAAGTAAATATTACAGCTCATAATTCCTCAGCAGAGAGGGGCGGGGAGAGCAGAGCTCATTTGTATTTAAAGGGCCCATGCGATAAAATGAGCTGATATTTTGCAAAGCTGATTTTGACAAGGTAAAAGGGTGTTTTTTACACTACTATTGAGCATTTTTAACCAAGTATATTACAGACTTTTCATTAAGACCGTAAAGAATCATATGAACTTCTGGAAAATGGGCATCCCCTTTAATATACACAACTTTCCCAATTTGAGGTGAATTACTGAAATAAATGAACTTTTCCACAACATTTTAATTTATATATTTATATTTTAATTTTATAATTTACCTGTATCTATCATGCAAATATGCTAATTAAAATATTACATGGCCAAAACATGTATCAGGCACCAGTATTCCTGGTCTAGGAGGAATACTAAAGAGTAATGGTCATTTTAAGGACCTGATGGGATTTTGAAAATGTGGCCTTTCTTGGAGTCCAACTTTGGTAAACTTTTAATATGTTTTTAAGTACATCTGATACTACTGTAAACCACTGAGAAACCTTTTGTTTGAATTTTTTTTGGGGTCAAGCCATATATGCAGCTGACTAAATATTAAGCAATCTCTTTTGATATCAACTAACAGAGAAAAATCTTATTTCTGAGAAGAGAGGTCCACTCATAAAATATGTTGTAGGCCTACCCATGAATATAGTGACAGTTTGTTTACCTATTTCAATGTTGGATTTCTTAATGAAGGATTAAAAATCATCTACGTCAGTGGTTCCCAACCACGTTCCTGGAGGCCCCCCAACACTGCATGTTTGGCATGTCTCCTTAGTCAAACACACTTGATTCAGATGATCATTTCATTAGTAGAGACTCCAAGACCTGAAATGGGTGTGAAAGACAAAGGAGAGATGCAAAATATGTAGTGTTGGGGAGCCTCCAGGAACGTGGTTGGGAACCACTGACTACATGATTCCGAAGTAGGTCTATTACACAGGTTGGTGTGATATGTCTCCCTCTACAGACTGAATGAGTTTTACCATTTTGTATTTTCTGGAGCAGATTCAGAGTAAAGTCTCATAATCATGAATGGTACAGAATTATATTTGCGCTCCTCCAGTGTATTTTCTTGTTATACACTGCACTATGATCTAATATTTTTGTATTTGAGAAAAAGACTGATCAGTGAATATTCAAAAAGACCGTTTCAAAATACTTACCAAAACTTATTGAATATGGATGTAGAAACTCTCACCCCCATTTTTACAGACAAACCTAGTCCCAAGACTAAAACGTAAGTCTGAGCTGTTTCAACTGAAAGAAACTTGCACTGATTGATCTTTAAATATATAAATGCCTTTGTTTTTGTTTCAAAATGGACACCAGTACTGTTTTTTTAAGGCACATTTAAAAAGTTACTTAAATGTCCTAATTTAACTATAACCTAATCCACTAAACCCTGTCTGTGAAACTCGGCCTTAGTCATTTTTGCTGTGAATATTATTTAGAGCCTGGTTATTGATTAAATGCAGATTAACTATTTATTTGAAGGTATTATGTAAGCCTAGTATAAATAAAAAAACTGAAATAAACATCCCACATTGACCGCATGTGAAATAAAGTGTACACACATGAGGTTCGATCCCTGCTGATTTATTGGAATGCTTGGATCTGAAGCATGTGGCAGTTGTGCCGCAGTAATAGTGCACGCTTTGCGGCCATACAAATAGTTATAGATGGTTGATCTCTTACACTCGAACACAAAATCATTCACATACACCAGCACCAGCTATGTAAGCACTTTGCACAGAGTACATTAATACTAACAGATTATATTTATATATATATATATATATATATATATATATATACATAGGCCTACACACTCACACACAACTTTATATCACTTCTTGTCCACTAGCTCTCCCATACTCACACTTAACTCTTTACATAATACTTTATAAAGCGCATGGACACATACACAAAAACATGGATGCAAGTGAGATAAATATTAACACTGAAAACCTCACAGTTGTGCATTAGATGCTTAAGAGGAGGAGCTTTCTCACTCAAACTTACACACAAGTTATGACATGGTTTGATGTTCTGTTTGTGGGGTTTTCACTCCAGCCTTCCTCTAATACATCTTATTTGTGTTATTGGGAATATGAAAGGGCAAAGAGAAAAAGGAGGTTTCAGATGCCTCTGTGCCAAAGATTTTGAAAATGAAAGCAAGACATACATATTTCAAAGGCATGATTTCTCTTGTGTGAACTGGATCATGTTGCCGTCATCATAACACCACTGTGAGTGTGACCGAGTGCATGTATGAAGGCACGGAGAAGCTGGCAGAGTAAGTGCTACTATTAAAGGTTGTTCAGACTGTGACAATAGGATTTTGAGGAGATTCTGGTCCCACTGCAAAGCAACATGTCCTAAGAGAAACTATTTCTTGTCACAAATATCTCTTTTGTCTATTATGCATCTTAGATACATATACACATTTTATATTGATCATATAAAATTGGTCACTGTCCTACATCCCCTTTTGTTTCGCTGTTCTATTTGTACTTTCCTTTGTCTTGCTAAATAAAGTATTTTAGGTACATTCTGAATAGCCAACAATTCATAGCCCTGCCTCTCCAGTGATTGACCAATGCGCTGCCCCATCCTAGACCAACGAGGCCCGCCTCTCCTGAGGCGTTTCCTCCAACAGTTGAAGCAGCAGCTCATGGAGAGTCGTTGATATGGTCCTGTATGCACCGGCAGTCAGATGCAGGAAGTCGAACATGTCTCGAGAGGAAATAGTCCCATCTGAGTGGATAAAACTACCTCCCATATCAATAAACTGAACAGGGCCAAGTCGAGGTAGAGATGCGCGAAGTAGATTATTCACTGCTGCGTTTTTCTCTCTCAAGGGGTTAGGAAATTCTCCTCTTGGCAACAGGCCCTGAATGACAGGAATTCATATAACTGAACTGATCAGAGTTTATACTCTGTGTACACATTAAAAGATTAGTTCAGATCCAGATCAAAAATCTAGATAATTTACTCACCCCCTTGTCAATAAAGATGTTCATGTCTTTCTTTCTTCAGTCGTGAAGAAATTATGTTTTTTGAGAAAATATTTCAGGACTTTTCTCCATATAGTGGACTTCTATGGTCCATGTGAGTTTGGACATCCAAAATGCAGTTTAAATGCAGCTTCAAATGGCTCTAAATGATCCAGCTGAGGAAGAAGGGTCTTATTTAGCAAAACAATTTGGTTATTATTATATTTAAAAAAATGCTAGCGATGCGTATGCATATGCGTACTCCGTGCATTAGGGTTTGTCGAAAAACTAATTTTCTCCTCCAACTTCAAAATCGTCCTACATTGCTATTTGACCTTTTTTTCGTAAAGGGCATTTGGCATTCTTTGCACATTCCTATTGAAAGCTGCATTTAAACTGCATTTTGGAAGTTCAAATTCGGGGGCACCATTGAAGTCCACTTTATGGAGAGCATTCCTGAAATATTTTCTTTAAAGGGGTCATCAGATGCCCATTTTCCACAAGTTCATATGATTCTTTAGGGTCTTAATGAAAAGTCTATAATATACTTTGGTTAAAAATTCTCAATAGTAGTGTAAAAAAAAACACCCTTTTACCTTGTCAAAATCAGCTCTGCAAAATATCAGCTCATTTTATTGCATGGGCCCTTTAAATGCAAACGAGCTCTGTTAGCCCCGCCCCTCTCTGCTGTGGGATTACCAGCTGTAATGTTTACTTTAGCCGCGTTTAGCTGCATTTAGCCGCGTTTATCGGCGAAACTTGCCAACAAGCACATTATTAAGAAAGGCCATTTGCAAGATGCATAAAAAACCCTTATACTCACTTCTGCTGTGGGTGAAGCTGCATCACGAATGATTCACACGAACATAAATGCATATGTAGATCAGGATCGGCGCTTTCCTTTTAAAAACAAAAGTAACGTTGTCCTCTGCCTCCTAAGCGGCTCAGATATCGGGAGTAAATGACGACTGCTATGTTCATTATTACATCC